>NC_041389.1:51654003-51803000 GCF_002162155.2 Triticum dicoccoides
CTCTGTACTCTAGAAAATACCTGAACTTCTCTGGAACCATTTCGATATCCGAATATAGCCTTCCAATATATCAATCTTTATGTCTCGATCATTTCGATACTCCTCGTCATGTGCGTGATCTCACCTGGGACTCCAGACAAACTTCGGTCATCAAAAACACATAACTCGTAATACAAATCGTCATTGAACGTTAAGCGTGCGGACCCTATGGGTTCGAGAACTATGTAGACATGATCGAGACAGAACTCCAATCAACAACCAATAGAGGAACCTGGATGCTCATATTGGATCCTACATATTCTACAAAGATCTTTATCGGTCAAACCGCATAACAACATACGTTGTTGCCTTTGTCATCGGTATGTTACTTGCCCAAGATTCGATCGTGGGTATCATCATACCTAGTTCAATCTCGTTACCGGCAAGTCTCTTTAATCGTTCCGTAATGCTTCATCCCGTAACTAACTCATTAGTCACATTGATTGCAAGGCTTATAGTGATGAGCATTACCGAGAGGGTCCAGAGATACCTCTCCGATACACGGAGTGACAAATCCTAATCTCGATCTATGCCAACCCAACAAACACCTTCGGAGACACCTATAGAGCATCTTTATAATCACCCAGTTACGTTGTGACATTTGATAGCACACAAGGTGTTCCTCCGGTATTCGGGAGTTTCATAATCTCATAGTCTGAGGAACATGTATAAGTCATGAAGAAAGCAGTAGCAATGAAACTGTAACGATCATAATGCTAAGCTAATGAATGGGTCTTGTCCATCACATCATTCTCCTAATGATGTGATCTCGTTTATCAAATGACAACACATGTCTATGGTTAGGAAACATAACCATCTTTGATTAATGAGCTAGTCAAGTAGAGGCATACTAGGGACACTATGTTTTGTCTATGTATTCACACATGTACCAAGTTTCTGGTTAATACAATTCTAGCATGAATAATAAACATTTATCATGATATAAGGAAATATAAATAACAACTTTATTATTGCCTCTAGGGCATATTTCCTCTAGTCTCCCACTTGCACTAGAGTCAACAATCTAGATTACACAGTAATGATTCTAACACCCATGGTGTCTTGGTGCTGATCATGTTTTGCTAGTGGAAGAGGCTTAGTCAACGGGTCTGCAACATTCAGATCCATATGTATCTTGCAAATCTTTATGTCTCCCTCCGCGACTTGATGCCGGATGGAATTGAAGCGTCTCTTGGTGTGATTGGTTCTCTTGTGAAATCTGGATTTCTTTGCCAAGGCGATTGCACCAGTATTGTCACAAAAGATTTCCATTGCACCCGATGCACTAGGTATAACACCTAGATCGGATATGAACTCCTTCATCCAGACTCCTTCATTTGCTGCTTCCGAAGCAGCTATGTACTCTGCTTCACACGTAGATCCTGCCACAATGCTCTGCTTAGAACTGCACCAACTGACAGCTCCACCATTCAATATAAATATGTATCCGGATTGCGAGTTAGAGTCATCCGGATCAGTGTCAAAGCTTGCATCGACGTAAGCATTTACAATGAGCTCTTTGTCGCCCCCATAAACGAGAAACATATCCTTAGTTCTTTGACTGATCCATTTTGAACTTCTTCAAAACTTTATCAAGGTATGTGCTTTGTGAAAGTCCAATTAAGCATCTTGATCTATCTCTATAGATCTTGATGCCTAATATGTAAGCAGCTTCATCGAGGTCTTTCATTGAAAAACTCTTATTCAAGTATCCTTTTATGCTATCCGGAAATTCTGTATCATTTCCAATCAACAATGTGTCATCCACATATAATATTAGAAATGCTACAGAGCTCCAACTCACTTTCTTGTAAATACAGGCTTCACCAAAAGTCTGTATAAAACCATATACTTTGATCACACTATCAAAGCGTTTATTCCAACTCCGAGAGGCTTGCACCAGTCCATAAATGGATCGCTGGAGTTGCACACTTTACTAGCACCTTTTGGATCGAGAAAACCTTTTGGTTGCATCATATACAACTCTTCTTCTAGAAATCCATTCAGGAATGTAGTTTTGACATCCATCTGCCAAATTTCATAATCGTAAAATGTAGCAATTGCTAACATGATTCAGATAGACTTAAGCATCGCTATGGGTGAGAAAGTCTCATCGTAGTCAACTCCTTGAACTTGTCAAAAACCTTTGGCAACAAGTCGAGCTTTGTAGATAGTAACATTACCGTCAGCGTCAGTCTTCTTCTTGAAGATCCATTTATTTCTATGGCTTGCCGATTATCGGGCAAATCCACCAAAGTCCACACTTTGTTCTCATACATGGATCCCATCTCAGATTTCATGGCCTCAAGCCATTTCGCGAAATCTGGGCTCATCATCGCTTCCTCATAGTTCGTAGGTTCATCATGGTCTAGTAACATGACTTCTAGAATAGGATTACCGTACCACTCTGGTGCAGACCATACTCTGTAAGACCTACGAGGTTCTGTAGTAACTTGGTCTGAAGTTTCATGATCATCATCATTAGCTTCCTCACTAATTAGTGTAGGAATCACTAGAACTGATTTCTGTGATGAACTACTTTCCAATTCGGGAGAAGGTATAAGTATCTCATCAAGCTCTACTTTCCTCCCACTCACTTCTTTCGAGAGAAACTCCTTCTCTAGAAAGAATCCATTCTTAGCAACAAATATCTTGCCTTTGGATCTGTGATAGAAGGTGTACCCAACAGTTTCCTTTGGGTATCCTATGAAGATGCACTTCTCCGATTTGGGTTCGAGCTTATCGGGTTGAAGCTTTTTCACATAAGCATCGCAGCCCCAAA
This sequence comes from Triticum dicoccoides, assembly GCF_002162155.2. Classification (NCBI taxonomy): domain Eukaryota; kingdom Viridiplantae; phylum Streptophyta; class Magnoliopsida; order Poales; family Poaceae; genus Triticum; species Triticum dicoccoides. Next base: position 51,656,825 of record NC_041389.1, read on the forward strand.
CTTTGAGAAACAACAACTTTGGTTTCTTGCCAAACCACAATTCATAAGGCGTCGTCTCAACGGATTTCGATGGTGCCCTATTTAAAGTGAATGTAGCCGTCTCTAAAGCATAACCCCAAAACGATAGCGGTAAATTAGTAAGAGACATCATAGATCGCACCATATCCAATAAAGTACGGTTACGATGTTCGGACACACCATTACGTTGTGGAGTTATAGGTGGCGTGAGTTGCGAAACTATTCCACATTGTTTCAAATGAAGATCAAACTCGTAACTCAAATATTCTCCTCCATGATCAGATCGTAGAAACTTTATTTTCTTGTTACGATGATTTTCCACTTCATCTGAAATTCGTTGAACTTTTCAAATGTTTTAGACTTATGATTCATTAAGTAGATATAACCATATCTGCTCAAATCATCTGTGAAGGTAAGAAAATAATGATACCCGCCACGAGCCTCAGCACTCATTGGACCGCATACATCAGTATGTATTATTTCCAATAAGTCAGTAGCTCGTTCCATTGTACCGGAGAATGGAGTTCTAGTCATCTTGCCCTTGAGGCATGGTTCACAAGCACCAAGTGATTCATAATCAAGTGATTCCAAAAGCCCATCAACATGGAGTTTCTTTGTGCGCTTTACACCAATATGACCCAAATGGTAGTGCCACAAATAAGTTGCACTATCATTATCAACTTTGCATATTTTGGCTTCAATATTATGAACATGTGTATCTCCACGATCGAGGTTCAATAAAAATAGACAACTCAACAAGGGTGCATGACCATAAAAGATATTACTCATATAAATAGAACAACCATTATTCATTGATTTAAATGAATAACCGTCTCGCATCAACCAAGATCCAGATATAATGTTCATGCTCAACGCTGGCACCAAATAACAATTATTCAGGTCTAAAACTAATCTTGAAGGTAGATGTAGAGGTAGCATGCCGACGGCGATCACATCGACCTTGGAACCATTTCCGACGCGCATCATCACCTTGTCCTTAGCCAATCTTCATTTAATCCATAGCCCCTATTTCGAGTTGCAAATTGGAGCAACAGAACCAGTATCAAATACCCAGGCGCTACTACGAGCATTAGTAAGGTACACATCAATAACATGTATATAAAATATACCTTTCACTTTGCCATCCTTCTTATCCGCCAAATACTTGGGGCAGTTCCGCTTCCAGTGACAAGTCCCTTTGTAGTAGAAGCACTCAATTTCAGTCTTAGGTCCAGACTTGGGTTTCTTCTCCTGAGCAGCAACTTCCTTGCCATTCTTCTTGAAGTTCGCCTTCTTTCCTTTGCCCATTTTCTTGAAACTAGTGGTCTTGTTGACCATCAACACTTGATGCTCCTTTTTGATTTCTACCTCCGCAGCCTTTAGCATCGCGAAGAGCTCGGGAATTGTCTCGTTCATCCCTTGCATATTATAGTTCATCATGAAGCCTTTATAGCTTGGTGGCAGTGATTGAAGAACTCTGTCAATGACACTATCATCAGGAAGATTAACTCCCAGTTGAGTCAAGTGGTTATGGTAGCCAGACATTCTGAGTATGTGTTCACTGACAGAACTATTCTCCTCCATTTTGCAGCTATAGAACTTGTTGGAGACTTCATATCTCTCAACTCGGGCATTTGCTTGAAATATTAACTTCAACTCTTGGAAAATATCGTATGCTCCATGACGTTCAAAACATCTTTGAAGTCCCGGTTATATGCCGTAAAGCATGGCACACTGAACTATCGAGTAGTCATCAGCTTTGCTCTGCCAGACGTTCACAACGTCCGTAGTTGCGTATGCAGCAGGCCTGGCACCTAGTGGTGCTTCCGGGACGTAATTCTTCTGTGCAACAATGAGGATAATACTCAAGTTATGGACCCAGTCCGTGTAATTGCTACCATCATCTTTCAACTTAGCTTTCTCTAGGACCGCATTAAAATTCAAAGGAACGGTAGCACAGACCATTGATCTACAATAACATAAACATGCAAAATAACTATTAGGACTAAGTTCATGATAAATTAAAATTCAATTAATCATATTACTTAAGAACTCCCACTTAGATAGACATACCTCTAGTCATCTAAATGATCACGTTATCTAAATCGACTAAACCATGTCCTATCATCACGTGAGATGAAGTAGTTATCAATGGTGAATATCACTATGTTGACCATATCTACTATATGATTCACATTCATCCTTTTAGTCTCAGTGTTCCGAGGCCATATCTGCATATGCTAGGCTCGTCAAGTTTAACCCGAGTATCCTGCGTGTGCAAAATTGGCTTGCACCCGTTGTATGTGAACGTAGAGCTTATCACACTCGATCCTCACGTGTTGTCTTGGCACAACGAACTGTAGCAACAGTGCATACTCAGGGAGAACACTTGTACCTTGAAATTTAGTAAGGGGTCATCTTATAATGCTACTGCCGTACTAAGCAAAATAAGATGCATAAAAGATAAACATCACATGCAATCAAAATATGTGACATGATATGGCCATCATCATCTTGTGCTTATGATCTCCATCACGGAAGCATCGTCATGATCTCCATCATCACCGGGGCGACACCTTGATCTCCATCGTAGCATCGTTGTAGTCTCACCAACTATTGCTTCTACGGCTATCGCTACCGCTTAGTGATAAATTAAAGCAATTACATGGCGATTGCATTGCATATAATAAAGCGACAACCATATGGCTCCTGCCAGTTGCCGATAACTCTGTTACAAAACATGATCATCTCATACAACAATTTGTATCACATCATGTCTTGACTGTATCACATCACAGCAAGCCCTGTAAAAAAGTTAGATGTCGTCTACTTTGTGGTTGCAAATTTTACGTGGATGCTACGGACTTCTAGCAAGAACCGTTCTTACCTACGCATCAAAACCATAATGTTTTTTCGTCAAGTGTGTTGTTTTAACCTTCAACATGGACCGGCCGTAGTCAAACTCGATTCAAATAAAGTTGGAGAAACAGACACCCGCCAGCCACCTATGTACAAAAGCACGTCGGTAGAACCAGTCTCATGAACGCGGTCATGTAATGTCAGTCCGGGCCGCTTCATCCAACAATACCGCCAAATGAAAGTAAGATGTTGGTGGTAAGCAGTATGACTATTATCGCCCACAACTCTTTCTGTTCTACTCGTGCATAAAACATCTACGCATAGACCTGGCTCGGTTGCCACTGTTGGGGAACGTAGTATTTCAAAAAATTTCCTACGATCACGCAAGATCTCTCTAGGATATGCATGGCAACGAGATGGGAGAGTGTATCGACGTACCCTTCATAGACCGAAAGCGGAAGCGTTTAGTAACATGGTTGATGTAGTCGAACGTCTTCATGATCCAACCGATCCAAGTACCGAACGTACGACACCTCCACGTTCAGCACACATTCAACTCGATGAAGTCCCTCATGCTCTTGATCCAGTTGAGGACGAGGGTGAGTTCCGTCAGCATGATGGAATGGTGACGGTGATGGTGATGTTATCGGCACAGGGCTTCGCCTAACCACTACGTTGACATGATCGAGGTGTGTAACTGTGGAGGGGGCACCGCACATGGCTAAGGCAAAAATTGGTGTGTTCTAGGGTGCCCCCTACCCCCGTATATAAAGGAGGGAAGGGGGAGGACGGCCGGCCCTTGCTTGGCACGCTGGGAGAGGGGGGTCCTACTAGGACTCCAAGTCCTAGTAGGATTCCACCTCAAGGAGAAGGGGGAAGGAAGGGAGAGGGGGGCCGCGCCCCACCCCTTATGTCGTGGAATTGTCATGGCAGATGTCCTAGTGTGAGGACTTAGTCGTGGAGCCATCGCAACTAGGTTAACTTAAAGGGGTTAAACAAGACAAAGCACACATGAAGTTTATACTGGTTCGGCCCCTTGCGGTGAAGGTAAAGGCCTAATCCAGTTTGAGGTGGTATTGCTTATGTCTCGATTACCAGGGAGCGATTCCACTTGACCTAGCTTTCGATCTCTTGTTTATTGCCTTGAACCGCCGCCTGGTCGTCCCTTTATATACACAGGTTGACGCCCAGCGGCTCATGGAGTCCCGTCGGCTCGTAAACAACGTGTCCGGCTTGGTGACTAAATATACTTGCATTACAATATAAGTCATACATATATGGCGGTTTACCCCTATGGGCCTTAAGTCGCCTTTGGGCTTTGGGCCCTTGCTTCATGAACCGCCATCTTCAACATCTTCATGGGCTTTGTATTGATGAACCTCCATTGGTATAACCCGTCCCCTCCTGGGCGGGTCATACCCAATAGTCATATCCCCAACATTAGGCCCCATATTGGTTTGAACTTTGTTCATGTCAATCTTCAACACTTAGAAAAATCCTTCTTCCTTTATTCTTGCGAGATCTCATAACCCGCCATGATATCACCTCCTGCGATTGTAGAACCTTCCGTGACATCACCTGTCATTAATATTACACAAAGCCTAAATCTTAATAAATCTTTTCTTTTAATGAAGCTTCAAAATCGAGGTGTTTGCGCCGTCACATATCCATTTTTTGGTCTCCTCGATTCCCGCGGATGTCACTTATCCTTCTAGCCTTATAAATAGGGCCAGGGGTTCCTTTTCACTCTCCCCACTCTGCCTTCTCGTCTTCAACCTCGTGATGCATCTACGCATCGTAACACTGTCGCCGCCGACCTCGTCAACTTCCTCGACTCCGGCCACTGCATCGACCTGAATGAGACCAAAGAAATGCGGCTCCTCTCCGTTGCTCAACGGACCCAGTAAGCATCTTATCTTCCCCGCCATAGATCTCCATTAGGGTTTCTGAAGTTCTTTAGGAGTTCATCATCGTTCTTCACGGAATCCTTACTTAGATCCAAAGATGGTCTTTAAAACATGCGGAATCTGTTTCTATACCTTCTCTCAATCACCGAATATGCTTCCCAGATGCAGAAATCCTGCCAACATGCTAGTTCTTCCGCTGCTGCAATACTAGGTTTTGATTTTATTTTCTTTTCCCTACAACGTCAGATCCAAAATAGACTGCACCAATCTGTAAAACCTGTTTATCCAATACTTAGCAGAATTTTTTCTTCTTGATAGATCTTAACCATCATGTCGGGGTTGCTGATCCACGAACACCTATGGGACCGGTGGACCGAGCCCCTTTCGGTTCGGTGGGGGGCGGAGATCGCACGAAGAGCGGATCAAGGCGAAGCACACGAGCGGTTTTCCCAGCTTCGGAGCTCTTCGGAGAGATAACACTCCTACTGCTGCATGTCTTAGTGTATTGAGTTCTTGCTCGGGAGCGCTAAGTGCTACCAGACCGAGCGTGAGTGTTTTTCTGGCTTCGAACTGAGCCAAACCCTCCTCTACGTTGCGCATGGGCCTCCTTTTATATGCTCAAGGGGTCACCGACAGGTGGCAACATAGACAAGGGTAAAAATGGAAAAGGAGTTGCGGTTGGTACAACTACCTGTACAGTGTATCCTACCTAACCCTGACGGCAGGGGACAAAGGCATTAAATGCCCGTCTGTGTCACCCAAACAATGCAGAAAAGGACCGTCAGGGACGCCACAGTTCGCCACGATGGTAATCTTGTCAGCGTCGCTTGCCACCGCACACCGTTGGCTGCACAGCCTCTCGCCACGCGAGCCTGGAAAGGCCCCAGGGCGACACGTTGGTGGATGTGCTGGAGCGCAGGTACAGGGTGGTAGCTTGTCGCGGCAAGCGCCTTGCCGCGGTCGTCGTCTTGTCGTGCCCGGAAGCTTGTCGCTCACCGGGCCTTGCCGGGACGCGTGGCACGTCGCGGCAAGTTCCTTGAGATGCCTTGGTTGGCCTTCCCGGCAAGCTCCTCTTGCCGGGGTCTTGTCTCTTGGCTTGAATACTTTGTTCTTGAATGGCTCCAAAGGGACCACGGAGGACCTTGGCGGTCGCCCGGCAAGCCTTTCCACGGGGTGCTGCAACTGTCCGTGCACAAGTTCGGGATACTAGGGTACCCCTATTCTAGTACACCGACAGGAGCCCCCGGGCCTGGGCCACACACGGTGCCGAGCGCTGTTGGGCCAGGCCCAAAACAGGGCACGGGCACGCGCGGCCCGGGTTACGCCGTATCTCACTCCGTATCCACCGCGCCCTCCCCCAACGACACGCGTCGAATGCGGCGTCATGGGAGAGATCGTGGGTGGTTTCTTTATTCGGAAGGGCGGAACGTCCGCCCCTCCCTCTTTATAAGCAGGGGAAACAGGGGCAGTTCGCCCATGACGCTTTTCGGGAGACTCTGGAGCACTGGACTGAGGGTCTCGTGGATCTTGCCGCAGCCATCGATGGGGAGCTGGCGCAGCTGGGGATGGAGGATTTTGGGTACTCCTCTGACGAGCACCTCCAACCCAGCGCCAAGCTCAGCTTGTTCTTCAAAGGCGTGGCGACGGCCCTCCAGCGACTCCGGGAGAAGATCCCAAAGCAGCTGGCCGACGAGTCGCGCAGGATCTGCGCGGGGGCTCTTCAGAAGGTGCTGGTGAAGGTGGCCTTCCACAACCCAGGCCTCAACCTCACCAACGTCCTCAGGTCCTTGCCGCTGGATGCTGATCTGGAAGCGCTCAAGGCCCTTGTCGCACCCATTGTGGACAAGGTGAGCGGGATCAAGAGGGTTGAGGGCGATCGTGTAGATTAGGCTGCCCGTCTTTTCTTTTTCTTTGTCGCTGCTGGTCATGTCATGAGAACATTCTATTAGAGCTGCGACAAGTTATCTTGTAATATAACTCTGTTTTGGGTAGAGATTGCTATGTTATTTCCTTTACTTGGTCCCTTCCTTTGTATGTTTTTGCCCTACGCTTTTAGGGAACTTGTCGGCGCAGGCACCTTGAACCGCGAGCGCTGAGTGCGGGACGTCAGCAGCCTGCTGGCGGTGCCGCTACCGACAAGAAACCTTGTCGCAACTAGTCGCAACTCACTTAAGTTGTTGAGCAGACTCGAAACAAAGTAAGGGCGCAACTAGCTACGAGTTGGTTCCTCCGCGCACGGGTTTTCCATACAAAGCACGGTTGTTCGAGGAAGATAACTTAAAAACTTTTAAAACTGATTGCTCAAACTTTAGCAACTTAGCTTTTCTGTCGTTTGCTTCCCGGCAAGGCGAAACTTCCTCGAGCGACGCTCGGTCCACACCATTATCTTCTCCTTTCCCCCCGGCAAACTTGTGGGCGGGGGAACCTTCCTTTCTTCGTGAAAAAGAAAGAAGAGAAAATAAAGATATGGTGCCTTATGGCTCGTTATTGCTTACCGGGGGAAGGTGCTGCACAAAGTGTCAGATAATGCATGCAAGAAATAGTATAAAGCATGAAATTGACAAGATGTGCGGAGCACACGAGCTTTACTTATGCATGGGATCTGCGCCCGGCTTTGTACAAAGGATTACATGCAACATCGGCAAGACTTGTACAAAAGGTGGTTGCCGGAACAGGTTCCGGCAACCGCGCCCTACGGGTAAAACTTACGAAGATGCTCAATGTTCCAGGAGTTGCTCACCGGAATGGCATCTTCGGTCTCAAGGCGGACAGCGCCAGGCCTAGTGACTCGTTTCACCCGATAAGGGCCTTCCCACTTCGGCGTTAACTTGTTGAAATTCTTGGCGGACTGAACGCGCCGAAGAACAAGGTCGCCTTCCTCGAAACTTCTGGCATTAACTTTGCGGCTATGGTAGCGGCGCAAAGCCTGCTGGTATCGAGCAGCTCGTACATCAGCCTGAAGACGGTCCTCCTCAAGGAGCAGCGCGTCATCTTGTCGCAGCTGCTCTTGCTCAAGCTCATCATAAGCGAACACTCGAGGTGACCCGTATACGAGTTCCGTGGGGAGAACTACCTCCGCTCCATAGACTAGAGCGAAAGGTGTCTGGCCAGTAGCTCGATTTGGCGTCGTTCTGATCGACCAAAGAACCACCGGCAACTCCTCAATCCAGTTTCTTCCGCACTTGTGTAGCCTGTCGAAAGTCCTGGTCTTGAGCCCGCGCAGCACTTCAGCATTCGCCCTCTATGCTTGACCGTTGCTCCTTGGATGAGCAACAGAAGCGAAGCAGACCTTGGCGCCAAGATCTTGGACGTACTGCATGAAGGTGCGGCTCGTGAATCGCGTGCCATTGTCGGTGATGATCCTGTTAGGGATCCCGAAACGGCAAACAATTGACCCAAAGAACTTGACTGCTGACTGTGCTGTCACCTTCCTCACTGGTTCCACTTCCGGCCACTTTGTGAACTTGTCGATTGCGACGTACAAGTACTCAAAGCCCCCGACAGCTCGGGGAAAAGGGCCGAGGATGTCGAGCACCCAGACCGAAAATGGCCAGGATAAAGGGATCGTTTGGAGAGCTTGAGCTGGCTGGTGTATCTGCTTGGAATGGAACTGGCACGCTTCACACTTGGTTACTTGTGCAGTTGCATCCTGGAGGGCTGTCGGCCAAAAGAAACCTTGCCGGAACGCTTTGCCGGCAAGTGCTCTTGCGCCAATGTGGTGACCATCCCCGTCAAGGAAGCAAGCCTTAGGGTTTGTTCTGTTAAAGCAGACGCTCCCGACAAGTTTTGCTCCGGCAAGCTTGCCGGGGAACATCAAGCTCCGGCTGAGCCGCAGGTTCTCGCCGTAGAAGCGGATGTTCCCGTAGCAGCAGCTATGCCTTTAGTCCTTGTTGTCGAGCCGCAAGCTCCAACATGGGCACATCAGATTGTCCGTTTCCTTCAGATAGGAGAACTTCCCGAAGAGCAAGAAGAAGCGGAAAGAGTAGCCCGGCAGTCAAGTATGTACCAGTTTGTCGACAACACACTGTACAGAAGAAGACTCAACGGCGTGAAATTAAAGTGTATTCACCGGGAAGACGGACAAAAGCTGTTGGCAGAGATACATGGAGGCATATGTGGTCACCACATTGGCGCAAGAGCACTTGCCGGCAAAGCGTTCTGGCAAGGTTTCTTTTGGCCGACAGCCCTCCAGGATGCAACTGCACAAGTAACCAAGTGTGAAGCGTGCCAGTTCCATTCCAAGCAGATACACCAGCTAGCTCAAGCTCTCCAGACGATCCCTTTATCCTGGCCATTTTCGGTCTGGGGGCTCGACATCCTCGGCCCTTTTCCCCGAGCTGTCGGGGGCTTTGAGTACTTGTACGTTGCAATCGACAAGTTCACAAAGTGGCCGGAAGTGGAACCAGTGAGGAAGGTGACAGCACAGTCAGCAGTCAAGTTCTTCAGGTCAATTGTTTGCCGTTTCGGGATCCCTAACAGGATCATCACCAACAACGGCACGCAATTCACGAGCCGCACCTTCATGCAGTACGTCCAAGATCTTGGCGCCAAGGTCTGCTTCGCTTCTGTTGCTCATCTGAGGAGCAACGGTCAAGCAGAGAGGGCGAATGCTGAAGTGCTGCACGGGCTCAAGACCAGGACTTTCGACAGGCTGCACAAGTGCGGAATAAACTGGATTGAGGAGTTGCCGGTGGTTCTTTGGTCGATCAGAACGACGCCAAATCGAGCTACTGGCCAGACACCTTTCGCTCTAGTCTATGGAGCGGAGGCAGTTCTCCCCACGGAACTCGTATACGGGTCACCTCGAGTGCTCGCTTATGATGAGCTTGAGCAAGAGCATCTGCGACAAGATGATGCGCTGCTCCTTGAGGAGGACCGTCTTCAGGCTGCTGTACGAGCTGCTCGATACCAGCAGGCTTTGCGCCACTACCATAGCCGCAAAGTTAATGCCAGAAGTTTCGAGGAAGGTGACCTTGTTCTTCGGCGCGTTCAGTCCGCCAAGAATTTCGACAAGTTGACGCCGAAGTGGGAAGGCCCTTATCGGGTGAAACGAGTCACTAGGCCTGGCGCTGTGTGTCTTGTATCTGATTTGCTTTACTCTGAACTCATCCCTTTTCAGGACTCTGGCCCAGAGAGCGGCTAAGAGAGCCAAGGTCCCGGTGATTGTCATCGAGGATGAACCCACCGCGGCAACAGGGGACGCGCCTGAGACCACCTTGCCGGACCCGACAACTATTCACCAAAGCAGCCCCCAGCGCAGCCCCCAGCGTAAGTGTATAGCTTACTTCCTGCTTTCAGGCGCGCGTTGGTGCTCTTTCTTTGCTGACATCTGACTGTTGGTTTGCGTAGGAGCAGAGCAGCCTCATCAGGAGTGCCCGGAAGCCGCTCCCGAAATGCCATCTGCTTCAACTACGCCACCAAGGGAGGATTCCCCGGCAAGGGAGCGTTCTCCGACAAGGGAGAATTCTCCGGCAAGGGACAGTTCTCCGGCAAGGGATAGCACCAGCGACCCCCTGGTGGCAGAGACTGCGGCTGCAGGTCCAGGTAATCTTCTCGCTTGAGAACTTCCCTTGGGTTCTTCTTCTTCTGATTTTCTTTTTGAATATTTGCTTGACTTTTCTCCCCTCTTCGGTCGTCAGATCCACCTGCCATGGAGCCGATGGAAACCGAGGCCGCCGGTGAGGAGGACGCGCGCGGCAACAACGACGACGCCGCTGCCACCGAAGAAGAGGCCGGTGCTGATGATCCCGCCGGCGAAGAGGCCGCCAAGGCTGCCGCCGCAGAAGCTGGCGAGGAATCCGGCGATCGCACTTTGCTCTCCACATTGATCGCCTTGAGACCGAAGATGCCATTCCGGTGAGCAACTCCTGGAACATTGAGCATCTTCGTAAGTTTTACCCGTAGGGCGCGGTTGCCGGAACCCGTTCCGGCAACCACCTTTTGTACAAGTCTTGCCGATGTTGCATGTAATCCTTTGTACAAAGCCGGGCGCAGATCCCGTGCATAAGTAAAGCTCATGTTCTCCACACATCTTGTCAATTTCATGCTTTATACTATTTCTTGCATGCATTATCTGACACTTTGTGCAGCACCTTCCCCCGGTAAGCAATAATGAGCCATAAGGCACCATATCTTTATTTTCACTTATTTCTTTTTCTCGAAGAAATGAAGGTTCCCCCGCCCACAAGTTTGCTGGGGGGAAAGGAGAAGATAATGGTGTGGACCGTGCATCGCTCAAGGAAGTTTCGCCTTGCCGGGAAGCAAACGACAGAAAAGCTAAGTTGCTAAAGTTTGAGCAATCAGTTTTAAAAGTTTTTAAGTTATCTTCCTCGAACGACCGTGCTTTGTATGGAAAACCCGTGCGCGGAGGAACCAACTCATAGCTAGTTGCGCCCTTACTTTGTTTCGAGTCCGCTCAACAACTTAAGTGAGCTGCGACTAGTTGAGACAAGGTTTCTTGTCGGTAGCGGCACCGCCAGCAGGCTGCTGACGTCCCGCACTCAGCGCTCGCGGTTCAAGGTGCCTGCGCCGACAAGTTCCCTAAAAGCGTAGGGCAAAAACATACAAAGGAAGGGATCAAGTAAAGGAAATAACATAGCAATCTCTACCCAAAACAGAGTTATATTACAAGATAACTTGTCGCAGCTCTAACAGAATGTTCTCATGACATGACCAGCAGCGACAAAGAAAAAGAAAAGACAGGCGGCCTAATCTACACAATCGCCCTCAACCCTCTTGATCCCGCTCACCTTGTCCACAATGGGTGCGACAAGGGCCTTGAGCGCTTCCAGATCAGCATCCGGTGGCAAGGACCTGAGGACGTTGGTGAGGTTGAGGCCTGGGTTGCGGAAGGCCACCTTCACCAGCACCTTCTGAAGAGCCCCCGCGCAGATCCTGCGCGACTCGTCGGCCAGCTTCTTTGGGATCTTCTCCCGGAGTCGCTGGAGGGCCGTCTCCACGCCTTTGAAGAACAAGCTGAGCTTGGCGCTGGGTTGGAGGTGCTCGTCGGAGGAGTACCCAAAATCCTCCATCCCCAGCTGTGCTTGCTCCCCATCGATGGCTGCGGCAAGATCCACGAGACCCTCAGTCCAGTGCTCCACAGTCTCCCGGAAAGCGTCGTGGGCGAACTGCCCCTGTTTCCCCTGCTTATAAAGAGGGAGGGGGCGGACGTTCCGCCCTTCCGAATAAAGAAACCACCCACGATCTCTCCCACGACGCTGCATTCGACGCGTGCCGTTGGGGGAGGGCGCGGTGGATACGGAGTAAGATACAGCATAACCCGGGCCGCTCGTGCCCGTGCCCTGTTTTGGGCCTGGCCCAACAGCGCTCGGCACCATGTGTGGCCCAAGCCCGGGGGCTCCTGTCGGTGTACTAGAATAGGGGTACCCTAGTATCCCGAACTTGTGCACGGACAGTTGCAGCACCCCGTGGCAAGGCTTGCCGGGCGACCGCCAAGGTCCTCCGTGGTCCCTTTGGAGCCATTCAAGAACAAAGTATTCAAGCCAAGAGACAAGACCCCGGCAAGAGGAGCTTGCCGGGAAGGCCAACCAAGGCATCTCAAGGAACTTGCCGCGACGTGCCACGCATCCCGGCAAGGCCCGGTGAGCGACAAGCTTCCGGGCGCGACAAGACAACGACCGCGGCAAGGCGCTTGCCGCGACAAGCTACCACCCTGTACCTGCGCTCCAGCACATCCACCAACGTGTCGCCCTGGGGCCTTTCCAGGCGCGCGTGGCGAGAGGCTGTGCAGCCAACGGTGTGCGATGGCAAGCGACGCTGACAAGATTACCATCGTGGCGAACGGTGGCGTCCCTGACGGTCCTTTTCTGCACTGTTTGGGCGACACAGACGGGCATTTGATGCCTTTGTCCCCTGCCGTCAGGGTTAGGTAGGATAAACTGTACAGGTAGTTGTACCAACCACAACTCCTTTTCCATTTTTACCCTTGTCTACGTTGCCACCTGTCGGTGACCCCTTGAGCATATAAAAGGAGGCGCATGCGCAACGTAGAGGAGGTTTGGCTCAGTTCGAAGCCAGAAAAACACTCACGCTCGGTCTGGTAGCACTTAGCGCTCCCGAGCAAGAACTCAATACACTAAGACATGCAGCAGTAGGAGTGTTATCTCTCCGGAGAGCTCCGAAGCTGGGTAAACCGCTCGTGTGCTTCGCCTCGATCCGCTCTTCGTGCGATCTCCGCCGGAGCTTGATGTTCCCCGGCAAGTTTGCCGGAGCAAAACTTGTCGGGAGCGTCTGCTTCAACGGAACAAACCCTAAGGCTTGCTGGAGCAGACTGCTCCTCAGCATCCTTGGTGTTGATCTTGGGGACCTTCTTGGCGGCGGCTTCGGGGAGCTCTGCAGGAAAGTAGTCACCAGAAATCAACTTCCTCTTCTTGCTCTGTCCAGTTGATGGCGTTACAGACGGTTGAGTCAGCTTGAGCACAAAGATCCCTGGTTCCAAAGGTAACTTTAGTGCGGCGCACTTCGACAGGCCATGGGCAATGTCGTTCTGAGCTCTTGGAACATGTTCCATCTGTAGGCCATCAAAGTGCTCTTCTAGCTTTCTGACTTCATTAACGTAAGCTTCCATCAACGGACTCTGATAAGTCTTGTTCACTTGGCGGACGACAAGCTGTGAGTCACCCCTGACAATGAGCTTCTTGATCCCAAGGTCTGCTGCGATCCTGAGACCGGCAAGCAAACCTTCATACTCTGCAGTATTGTTCGTTGCTTGCTCCTTGGGAAAGTGCATCTGGACTACGTACTTGAGGTGCTCTCCGGTGGGTGCAACAAGTAGCACGCCGGCACCACGCCTTGCAGTGAGAAGGCACCATCAAAGTACATCAGCCACTCTTTGCTTGCTTCCTTGACAGGGATGCTCGTTTCTGGAATTTCTTCATCTGGTGTTGGCGTCCACTCTGCTATGAACTCTGCTAATGCCCTGCTTTGGATAGTTGAAGTGCTTTCAAACTTGAGGCCGAAGCTTGACAGTTCCAGTGCCCACTCGACAATCCTACCTGTTGCTTCCGGATTTTGCAGTATCCTCTTCAGCGGAAAACGAGTGACGACTGTGATCTCATGTGCTTGGGAGTAATGGCGCAGCTTTCTCGAGGCCATGAGAAGGACGAAAAGCAATTTCTGCACACCAGAGTACCTTGACCTAGCCCCCTGCAGAAGGGAACTGACAAAGTAAACTGGGTGCTGCACCATTCTCTTCTGCATCTCCTCACGTGTCTGCGCAGATCCATCTTTGTCGGGGCCAGAGCTTGCCGGCGGAGTCCCTTGCTTGTCACTGGATGTACTCGCCGTGGTTGCTGGCTCATCGTCCGCCTCCCTCTCCGTTACTAACGCAGCACTAACCACTTGATTGGTTGCCGCTATATACAGCAGCAACTTCTCTTGTGGCTTAGGTGCGACAAGTGTTGGAGTGGAGGACAGGTATCTCTTCAAGTCCTGCAGCGCAGCCTCCGCTTCCGGAGTCCATTTCATTGGCCCTGCCTTTTTCAATATTTTGAAAAATGGCAGGGCGCGCTCAGCAGACCTAGAGATAAACCTGCTGAGAGCAGCCACGCAACCGGCAAGCCTTCGTACATCCTTGACGCGCTTCGGTGCTTCAATCTGCTCAATGGCCTTGATCTTGTCAGGATTGGCTTCAATTCCCCGCCGAGACACGAAGAACCCGAGAAGCTTGCCGGAGGGGACTCCAAACACACACTTCTCGGGGTTAAGCTTGAGGTTGATCCTGCGCAGATTTGTAAAGGTTTCGTCTAAATCTTGGATCAGAGTTGCCTTGTCCTTGCTCTTGACCACTATGTCATCCATGTAGGCTTCCACATTTCTGTGTATCTGCGGCTCAAAAGCGTCATGGACTACCCTTGCAAATGTTGAACCAGCATTCTTTAGACCGAAAGGCATCCGTACGAAACAGTATGTGCCACAGGGGGTAATGAATGCGGTCTTCTCCTCATCCTCTTCTGCCATGAAGATCTGATGATATCCTGAGTATGCATCAAGAAATGAAAGCGAGTCACATCTGGCCGTGGAGTCAACAATCTGGTCAATGCGCGGCAAGGGAAATGGGTATTTGGGACAAGCTTTATTAACATCGGTAAAGTCGATACAAAGTCTCCATTTCCCGTTTGCCTTGCGCACGACTACAGGATTGGCCAACCACGTAGGATGGAGCACTCCTCTGACAAGGCCTGCTACTTCCAACTTCTTGATTTCTTCAGCGATGAATTCTTGGTGCTCCATTGCCTGTTTCCTGACTTTCTGCTTAACGGGCCGCGCATGAGGACAGACGACAAGATGGTGCTCATTTACTTTCCTGGGAACACCGAGGATGTCAGACGGTTGCCATGCAAACACGTCGACGTTCGCCCGCAGGAAAGCAACGAGCGCGCTTTCCTATTTAGGGTCGAGAGTGGCACTGATGGTGAAGGTACCACCAGTGCCGTCCTCCTTGGCGGGCACCTTCTTGGTCTCTGGTGGAGCTACCATTGTCTTCTTACACTTGCCGGTGGAGCTCGATGGTGCGTCCTCGACGGTAGCGCAGCACTCCGAAGAGGTGCGCTTGCCGGAGTGTGCATCAGAACTCTTGCCGGACTTGGTCTTCTTCTTTCCCCCGGGAGCTTCAACGGCAAGTGATCTGCGATCTGTTGCTGCTGCTGCTTCCCGGTAGATCTTGTCGGCGCAGATAAGAGCATCCTTCTTGTCGCCAGGGACAGAGATGACACTTATCGGGCCTGGCATCTTCAGCACATTGTATGCATAGTGAGAGGCTGCCATGAATTTGGCGAGTGCTGGACGGCCGAGTATCCCATTGTAAGGCAATGGAAAGTCAGCAACGTCAAAAGTGATCGTCTCAGTCCTGAAGTTCAACTCGCTGCCAAATGTTACCGGTAACGTGATCTTTCCCTTCGACTTGCTTCTCCCCGGATTGATTCCTTGGAACGTGCCGGTCTCTTCGAGCTCGCTATCAGGGATCTGGAGTTTCTGGAGTACCACGGAGGAGATCAGGTTCAAGCCGGCCCCGCCGTCAACTAGCATCTTAGTGACCTTGAGGTTGCGGATAGTTGGTGAAACCAACATCGGCAAGCACCTGACCGCAGTTATGCGATCAGGGTGGTCCTCAATATCAAAGATGATAGGCGTGCTGGACCATTTCAGAGGCTTGCGTGACTCGACGGGTGGCTCTGCTGCATTGACTTCCCGCACCCACTGCTTGAGCTGGCGGTGTGAAGTATGCAGAGAAGCACCGCCGTCAACGCAGCAGAGCCATATCTTCTGGAACTCCTGCTCATCGGTCTCGTCATCATCCATATCTTCATCGTCGTTGTCATCTTCATCCTTATCGTAGCCGCGAGGAGGTCTGTCTCCTTGCCGCTGCTTGGCCTTGCTGCGGCGTCCTCCTCGGCCGGGACGTTTCTTGCTGGTTCCTCTAGCACCTTCCTGGCCCTTCTCCTTGTCGCGCCGCTCATATTCAGCCTTCTGCAGCTCGACAAGCTGCTCGACTTTCTTGCAGCTCTGGAGGTCATGGCCCTTGGTGCGGTGGATCTTGCAGTACTGCTTGTTGGTGCCGTCTTGCTTGTCGGCGACTGCCACAGCCTGGTGGTTGGTGCCTGCGGCAATCTCCTTGCCAGAGCTACCAGCTTTGGCTTGCTTGCCGGATTGCTCAACGACTAGCACATCTTTGCCTTTCTTCTTCCTGTTGTTCCGCCGCCGGTTTTTCTTTGTCGGGGCGGCATCCTCACTATCAGATCCTCCTGCTCCTGTATTCTCTCCGGGGAGTTTCCTCCCTTCCTCAGCACACGCACACTTGTCGGCCAGGGCATATAGCTCACTGACGTCTCTGATCTTGCACATCGCCATCTCCTCCCGCATCCTACGGTTTTGCACGTTCTGATGGAACGTGCTGATTACCGCGGCAGGGTGGACATCTGGGATGTTGTGCTGTATGCGGCTGAATCTCTGAATGTACTTGCGCAGGGGCTCTCCTTCCTTCTGGGCGAGCAGATGAAGGTCGCTTTCTTGGCCATGAGGCTTGTGGCCGCCTGGAAAGGCACCGACAAACTGATGGCACAAGTCAGCCCAGGAGGATATGGAGTTGTCCGGCAAGTGCATGAGCCAGGATCTGACATTGGGCTTGAGCACCAGCGGGAAGTAGTTGGCAATGATCTTGTCGTCCCGTCCCCCGGCAGCTTGCACCGTGATGGTGTAGATGCTGAGGAACTCCGATGGATGCGTCTTGCCGTCGTACTTCTCCGGTACGTCTGGCTTGAAATTCTTCGTGCTGGGCCACTGGACTTGCCATAGCTCACGAGTGAACGCAGGGCAACCTACCGCGTACGGCAAGTCGCCTGGTTCCCCTGGCGCATGCATGTCAACAGAGGGCCCAACGCGCTGGTTTGATTGACGCCGCGCTTCTCTCCAGCGCTCGATGCGAGTACGAGCGTCTTCTTGCTGTCATTCGTGAATAACTTGGCGCTGATCACAACGAGCTCGTGGATCCGACGATGCAGTGGAGTCACCGGCGAGGTGGATCCAGCGAGTCGGCGATCTTGGCCTTCGGGGTGGAGAGTGCATGGTGGTCGCACCCTCATCGGTTTTGTCGCCATCGGTTCGTGCCTGGCGGTCCTGCCGCGGTAGCGATGTACTCGGCTGCCGCGGAGTGTCGCCGTTGGCAAAGCCGATGAGACTCTGAATAGTGGCCCTCCATTCGTTGATCTTGTCTGACGTTGGAGGGTAATCCAGGAGCAGTTGAGCTTGCACCAAAGCTTCTGCTCGAGTGGTGGGCGGCAGTGGCGAACGGTGCGAGGAGTGGGATATGCTTGGACTTCTAACTATGTTAGAAGGAGCAGTATCCCGTCTAGGCGACCGTGTCTCGCTCGTGCCAGCATGTTGGCGTGCATGTTGGTCTTGAGCACCCCGAGATCCACCAGCTCGATCTTGGTCCAACAAACGTATGGTACTAAGAATACCATGACGCTGTCGGTCCTGCGCCTCCTGAGATGGGCGCGGTGCATGTACGGACGCCGAGGTCTGTGCAGCCTTGTCCTTGGGTCTGGCAGCACCGTGAGCTTCCTCGTCGACGCCCGTTCTTCCGCTGGCATCCACCCCACCACCCGATTGCTCCGGTGGTGGTGGGACTGACGTGGACGGAACAGTTGCCCCCGAAGCCTTCTTCTTCGGTGGCATGTCGATGAAAAGGTTGAAGATCTAGCTCGTGTGAACGCCAGATCGGATTCACACAATCTCGACGCCCCCTACCTGGCGCGCCAAAGATGTCGGGGTTGCTGATCCACGAACACGTATGGGACCGACGGACCGAGCCCCTTTCGGTTCGGTGGGGGGCGGAGATCGCACGAAGAGCGGATCGAGGCGAAGCACACGAGCGGTTTACCCAGCTTTGGTGCTCTCCGGAGAGATAACACTCCTACTGCTGCATGTCTTAGTGTATTGAGTTCTTGCTCGGGAGCGCTAAGTGCTACCAGACCGAGCGTGAGTGTTTTTCTGGCTTCGAACTGAGCCGAACCCTCCTCTACGTTGCGCATGGGCCTCCTTTTATATGCTTAGGGGTCACCGACAGGTGGCAAAGTAGACAAGGGTAAAAATGGAAAAGGAGTTGCGGGTGGTACAACTACCTGTACAGTGTATCCTACCTAACCCTGACGGCAGGGGACAAAGGCATAAAATGCCCGTCTGTGTCGCCCAAACAGTGCAGAAAAGGACCGTCAGGGACGCCATCGTTTGCCATGATGGTAATCTTGTCAGCGTCGCTTGCCACCGCACACCGTTGGCTGCACAGCCTCTCGCCACGCGCGCCTGGAAAGGCCCCAGGGCGACACGTTGGTGGATGTGCTGGAGTGCAGGTACAGGGTGGTAGCTTGTCGCGGCAAGCGCCTTGCCGCGGTCGTTGTCTTGTCGCGCCCGGAAGCTTGTCGCTCACCGGGCCTTGCCGGGACGCGTGGCACGTCGCGGCAAGTTCCTTGAGATGCCTTGGTTGGCCTTCCCGGCAAGCTCCTCTTGCCGGGGTCTTGTCTCTTGGCTTGAATACTTTGTTCTTGAATGGCTCCAAAGGGACCACGGAGGACCTTGGCGGTCGCCCGGCAAGCCTTGCCGCGGGGTGCTGCAACTGTCCGTGCACAAGTTCGGGATACTTGGGTACCCCTATTCTAGTACACCGACACATCAGTATTGTCACGACGGCTTACATCGCCAGTTATAGCTAGTCATATGTGATTAGGCCCCATTTAAGCCGCCAATATATACTGTGAATTTTATCTCCGGCTTAGCAAATCAACTTAAACCGGCCATATTTCTTTTAGCTTTTCCCCTATGATGCCGAAGACA
Source organism: Triticum dicoccoides (assembly GCF_002162155.2). Classification (NCBI taxonomy): domain Eukaryota; kingdom Viridiplantae; phylum Streptophyta; class Magnoliopsida; order Poales; family Poaceae; genus Triticum; species Triticum dicoccoides. The sequence continues at coordinate 51,675,958 of NC_041389.1, forward strand.
GTTACCTCATGCAATTGGGTTCCTTCCATTGTCACCAAAAATACGCTTGAGGACTTTGTCAAAATCGGCTATTTGCTAGCAAAATATGTCCTGCCTTGGCACGCTCCTAAGCCCAATGAGAAAAACCCTCAGTCGCGGGATGGTGAGGTCATTGTTTTTACTGATCATATGAACCGGGGCTTCTCACCTCCTGGATCCAAGTTAACCCAATCCAGAATATGAACCATAAAAGAAAACACCTACTAAACCAATCACAGCAATACCGGCTACAGTACCTATCAACCAAAGAGGAATTCTTCCAGTAGTATCGGCCATTTCCCCTACTTTCCTCCACATTTTATCAATTGGTCATGCTAGAGACAAAAACAGTCATGGGTAGTTATAAGGATGGTATCCTTCAACAGATCCAGCTTCCCAAATTGGGTAAAAGTGCGATCCGATCACCGCAGAAGTAGGGATAATAGCACTAGAGATAATATTGTTTCCATAAAGTAAAGAATCAGAAACAGGCTCGCGAATACCTTAAATATCTACTAGAGGGGCAGCGATGAAGGCGTTTTTTTATTTTTAGGCTAGTTGAATAGTTTTGATTAGGTTTTATTAGTTTATTACTCGAAACTAAATCAAGGATTTTTAGGATACTTCCTTCGTGGAATAAGATATTGGATCCTTGAGTGATCTCCTTTTCTAATTCTAAATTAGAGAAAGAGGGGTTTTATACCTTATACATTTAATAAACATGTATAGATACTGACATAGCAAATGATTAATCACAGAACTCATATTATATTATAATTATAATATAGGTTCTTTATCTTTTTAAAAAATGAAATTAGAAATGATAATGATTATGAAATAAAAAACTCATATCATAAATATATTCCTGAAAGAGAAGTGGGTAGACAAAGTATTGTTGACGAGATTTATGTTTTTCTGAATAACCTTCGAATTTTTCCATTTGTATTTCAACTTGAATCAGAGAGAATAAGCATTTTTCCGAGATGTTCTGCACTTCTTTCAACTGCATCCTCAAGATATCGGACCCAACTCCATGTCAAACATCTGTAATTTTCAAGTATTCTGTGAAGTATATCTTCAAGAGGAGCCCAGTGTTGAACTCTTCAAGAAATATTTTTATCTGAACCGGCAGAAAGAATTTACCAATGGCCCCATCTTAGAACTTGGCGGGGTCCCAATTCAATCGAGAAGAGATGCTATCTTCCCCTATGCTCACCTTGTTGGAGAACGTAGCAGAAATTCAAAATTTTCTACGCATCACCAAGATCAATCTATGGAGATTCTAGCAACAAGAGAGAGGGGAGTGTATCTTCATACCCTTGAAGATCGCGATGCAGAAGCGTTGCAAGAACGTGGTCGGTGGAGTCGTTCACGAAGCGATTCAGATCGTGGCCGAATCTGATCTAAGCACCAAACAACGGTGCCTCCGCGTTCAACACACGTGCAGCCCGATGACGTCTCCCGTGCCTTGATCTAGCAAGGAGAGAGGGAGAGGTTGGGGAAGACTCCATCCAGCAGCAACACAACAGCATGGTGGTGATGGAGGAGCGTGGCACTCTAGCAAGGCTTCGCCAAGCACTGCGAGAGACGAGAAGGGAGAAGGGTAGGGCTGCGCCAGGAGAGAGGGAAACTCATGTTCTTGGCAGCCCCAAAACCCCCACTATATATAGTGGAAGGGGAGAAGGGGCCGACCCCTCTAGATCCCATGTACAGGGGGGGCAGCGCCCAGGAGGGGAGGCTTGCCCCCCAAGCAAGGTGGAGGCGCCCCCCTCCCCTAGGGTTTTCAACCCTAGGCGCCTTGGGCCCTTGGGGAGGGGCGCACCAGCCCACTAGGGGCTGGTTCGCTCGCATATTAAGCCCATCAAGTCCCCTGGGGCAGGTGGCCCCACCCGGTGGACCTCCGGACACCTTTCGGTGGTCCCGGTACAATACCGATAACCCCTGAAACTATTCCGGTGACTGAAACTGGACTTCCCATATATAAATCTTTACCTCCGGACCATTCCGGAACTCCTCGTGACGTCCGGGATCTCATCCGGGACTCCGAACAACATTCAGTAACCACATACAAACTTCCTTTATAACCCTAGCGTCATCGAACCTTAAGTGTGTAGACCCTACGGGTTCGGGAATCATGCAGACATGACCGAGACAGCTCTCTGGCCAATAACCAACAGCGGGATCTGGATACCCATGTTGGCTCCCACATATTCCACGATGATCTCATCGGATGAACCATGATGTCAAGGATTCAAGCAATCCCGTATACAATTCCCTTTGTCAATCGGTATATTACTTGCCCGAGATTCGATCGTCGGTATCCCAATACCTCGTTCAATCTCATTACCGGCAAGTTAGTTTACTCGTTCCATAATGCATGATCCCGTGACTAACTACTTAGTCACATTGAGCTCATTATGATGATGCATTACCGAGTGGGCCCAGAGATACCTCTCCGTCATACGGAGTGACAAATCCCAGTCTTGATTCGTGCCAACCCAACAAACACTTTCGGAGATACCTGTAGTGCACCTTTATAGTCACCCAGTTACGTTGTGATGTTTGGTACACCCAAAGCACTCCTACGGTATCCGGGAGTTACACAATCTCATGGTCTAAGGAAATGATACTTGACATTAGAAAAGCTCTTAGCAAACGAACTACACGATCTTGTGCTATGCTTAGGATTGGGTCTTGTCCATCACATCATTCTCCTAATGATGTGATCCCGTTATCAATGACATCCTATGTCCATGGTCAGGAAACCATAACCATCTATTGATCAACGAGCTAGTCAACTAGAGGCTCACTAGGGACATGTTGTGGTCTATGTATTCACACATGTATTACGGTTTCCAGTTAATACAATTATAGCATGAACAATAGACAATTATCATGAACAAGGAAATAACCATTTTATTATTGCCTCTTGGGCATATTTCCAACAGTCTCCCACTTGCACTAGAGTCGATAATCTAGTTCACATCACTATGTGATTGTAATGAATCCAACACCCATGGTGTTTGCTCATATCTTGCTTGTGAGAGAGGCTATTAGTCAACGGGTTTGAACCTTTCAGATCCGTGTGTGCTTTACAAATCTCTATGTCATCTTGTAGATGCAGCTACCACGCACTACTTGGAGCTATTCCATATAACTGCTCTACTATACGAATTTGGTTTACTACTCAGAGTCACCCGGATTAGTGTCAAAGATTGCATCGACGTAACCTTTATGATGAACTCTTTTACCACCTCCATAATCGAGAAAATTCCTTAGTCCACTAGTTACTAAGGATAAGTTTGACCGCTGTCATGTGACCCATTCTTGGATCACTCTTGTACCCCTTGACTGACTCATGGCAAGGCACACTTCAGGTGCGGTACCCAGCATAGCATACTGTAGAGCCCACGTCTAAAGCATAGGGGACAACCTTCGTCCTTTCTCTCTCTTTTGCCATGGTCAGGTCTTGAGTCTTACTCAATACTCACACCTTATAACACAACCAAGAACTCCTTCTTTGCCGATCTATTTTGAACTCCTTCAAAATCTTGTCACGGTATGTTTTCATTTGAAAGTACTATTAAGCATTTTTGATCTATCCTTATAGATCTTGATGCTCAATGTTCAAGTAGCTTAATCCAGGTTTTCCATTGAAAAACACTTTTCAAATAACCCTATATGCTTTCTAGAAATTCTACATCATTTCTGATCAACAATATGTCAACAACATATACTCATCAGAAATTCTATAGTGCTCCCACTCACTTCTTTGGAAATTCAAGTTTCTCATAAACTTTGTATAAACCCAAAATCTTTGATCATCTCATCAAAGCGTATATTCCAACTCCGAGATGCTTACTCCAGTCCTTAGAAGGATTGCTGGAGCTTTGCATACTTGTTAGCATCTTTCAGGATTGACAAAACCTTCTGGTTGTATCACATACAACCTTTGCTCAAGAATATCGTCGAGGAAACAATGTTTTGACATCCTATCTGCAAGATTTCATAAATCATGTAGTAATTGCTAATATAATTCCAACAGACTCTTAGCATCGCTATGAGTGAGAAAGTCTCATCATAGTCAACTCCTTGAACTTGTCGGAAAACATCTTAGCGACAAGTCGAGCTTTCTTAATGGTGACACTTACCATCATTCTCCGTCTTCCCTTTTAAAATCCATATGTACCCAACAGCCTTACGACCATCAAGTAGTTCTTCCAAAGTCTACACTTTATTTTATACATGGATCGTCTCTCAGATTTTATGGCCTCGAGCCATCTGTTGGAATCTGGGCCCTCCATCGCTTCTCCACGGCTCGTAGGTTCATTGTTGTCTAGCAACATGGCCTCCAAGATAGGATTACCGTACCACTCTGAAGTAGTACGCATCCTTGTCGACCTACGAGGTTTGGTAGTGACTTGATCCAAAGTTTCATGATCACTATCATCAGCTTCCACTTCAACTGGTGTAGGCGGTACAGGAACAACTTCCTATGCCCTGCTACACACTGGTTGAAGTGACGGTTGTCGGTGTCAAAACCGGCGGATCTCGGGTAGGGGGTCCCGAACTGTGCGTCAAGGCGGATGGTAACAGGAGACGAGGGACACGATGTTTATACCCAGGTTCGGGCACTCTCGATGGAGGTAAAACCCTACTCCTGCTTGATTAATATTGATGATATGGGTAGTACAAGAGTAGATCTACCACGAGATCGGAGTGGCTAAACCCTAGAAGCTAGCCTATGGTATGATTGTTGTTCGTCCTATGGACTAATACTCTCTGGTTTATATAGACACTAGAGAGGGCTAGGGTTACACAGAGTCGGTTACAATGGGAAGAGATCTTCATATCGTATCACCAAGCTTGCCTTCCACACCAAGGAAAGTCCCATCTGGACACGGGACGGAGTCTTCAATCTTGTATCTTCATAGTCTGGGAGTCCGGCCAAAGGTCTTAGTCCGGCCATCCGGACACCCCCTAATCCAGGACTCCCTCAGTAGCCCCTGAACCAGGCTTCAATGACGATGAGTCCGGCGCGCAAGTTTTCTTCGGCATTGCAAGGCGGGTTCCTCCTCCGAATATTTCATAGAAGATGTTGAACACCAGGATAGTGTCCGGCTCTGCAAAATAAGTTCCACATTCCATCGTAGAGAGAATAATATTTGCATCAATTGGATCTGCTAACGTATTCCGTAGCATGACGTCACGGCCAGGCCTTCATTCGAATTGTTTTACTGTCCCACCTCAGCGCGTTTAGCGAGGTGGTTTCCCTGGCACATCTTGTCAAAGCAGAGATTGTGTCCCCTTATTCCGGGATTCTCATCAATACGGGCATGGGTAACACAACCGTGACTTAGGTATGACTCCCTAACTGAAAGCGAGTCTCAAATGGTTATGGGGAGGGCTCTTGGTATTCACCTCCTTTATAAAGGAACCAAGTCCCGGCTCCCTTCTTCTCAAACCAATCAAATCCGCCCCTCGCTTCGAGTTCCAACACCCAAAGCTCTAGTTTTAGGCGCTTCGGACTTTTGACGATGTCCGGCTCCGACCTTCAAGGCCGGTGGATGCCTTCCTCCATTACGGAAGAATATGTGCGAAAGCTGAGAGATGCCAGGTATCTAACCAGCGAAATCTCACGTAGACTGCCTGCTCAAGGGCAAGCTATTCCCGCTCCCCAGCCCGGTGAAAGCGTGGTGTTCGCATCTCACTTCCTTCGGGGGATAGGCTTCCCGATCGATCCCTTCATGAGGGGGCTTATGTTTTACTACGGGCTGGAGTTCCACGACCTAGCTCCGGAGTCCATCCTCCAGATTTCATCATTCATTGTCGTGTGCGAGGCCTTCCTCCATATCACTCCTCACTTCGGATTGTGGCTAAAAACCTTCAAAGTGGAACCAAAAATGATCGAGGGGCAGCACGCTGAGTGAGGAGGAGATATAATAAGCAAGATGGACGACGCTCCATGACCCGAAGGCTCTTTTCAAGAGGAGCTTAGCTTATGGCAACGGGACAGGTTTTACATCATAGCCCCTAGGGGCACCACATGGGTGGCACCACCTACTTTTCGCTCGGGTCCAACACCACGGCTGGCGTCATGGGTTAATGAAGGACTTATCTAGGGGCCGCCCAAAGACGTGCCCTTGCTGCAGGGCCATATTCGAGATCTTCTAAAAAGAGATATCAATTTGACCGTAGTGGCGCAAGTCATGGTGATTCGCCGCACACTGCCCTGCAAACATCGACCTCTTCACCTATGGGAGTTCAATCCGGAGGGAACACGAGTCCTACAACATTTCATGGGAATAACACCCGTGGAGATGTACAAATTGTTCTTCGGATCAGAAGCAAGGTGTCCGGATTTGTCCGAGGATGCAGGTCTGAGCTGCAATCGCCCGGATGCTAAAGTAAGTAGCCCCGTATTTGTACACACCATCCATATTTTTATCAAAATTACCCTTTAGCAGAGTTGTCCTTTGAACAGGAGTGGATTGCGAAGGCAAAGCTTATCAGGTGTCCAGCCCCCCTGCCCGAGACCGTGACGAATCCCATGCTGACCAGGATGCTGGAGGTCGCGCTTTCGGCGGAAGGCGAAGGGGGGAACCAAGGAGCTACCGCCACCGCGAAGGAGGCTGTTAGGAAGGGAAGAATCAAAAATTCCCTCGACCAGGGAAAGAAAAGGACTGCCTCTGAAGACTCGGAGGTGATAACCTTAAAACGGGGAAAGAAATCTTCGCCAGAGGGTTCGGCACCGGAGAACGCCCCGGCCGAATCGCCCCCTAAAGGGGACCCGCTCTCCCCGAGACCTAAGTGAAGGGAGGGGTTCCATAATGAATCACACTCCTATTTTATTCCTGAGGAAAATAACCGAAACATTATCTTGCAGTTCGGATCTCAACCCTTCTCAACAGAGCTCATCTTCACGGGATCTTTGTCCAGAGATGATAGAGAGCGAAATGCCTCTCCTTGTTGCACCGTCTCACGAGGCTGGCGACCCTGAGGTATCGTCCCAGAGGGTTTTTCCAAGTCCGGACCCTGGAAAAGGTCGTCAGGCTAGTCCGGCACCCTCTGGCACGCCGTCGGAGGGGCTGAAGGATCTGATTGGTAGGGCGTCCATCTCAGAAGAACACCATATGTTGATGAATACGGTGATTGGAAGGATTTCATCCGTGGAAAGCGGATTGTACGAGGCTGCCAGGAGTTTACTAACAGGCTTTGAGGTACGTAAAAAGGTGTACCTTTTGGTAGAGCCGCATATTAAATGTGCCCTGTATGAATAGTAGCCCCTAAGACTCTGTGTGTCGTCACGAGTGACGGCGCACAGAGGATCATAACCCCAGGTATAATATGTTGCCTATTCCATGAAGGTGGCGAGGCGTTCGGTGGCTAGCTGGACTGATGAATCTGCCGAACTAAAGCGGCAACTTGACGTAGCAGATGCCGACATCGCGCTTGTAAATAAGCAGCTAGATGAGGCTCAAGGTATGTTCAAAAGACACCCGGTAATAGGAGCTCGATGCTCGGGCCTTATATATATGTGCTTGATGTAGATGGTGCTGCTCCGTGGAGAACCTTCGGGCGGAACTTGCCCAAGCCAAGGAGCAAGCACGGAAAAGTGATGCGGCTGCCGTTAAAGCGGCTGAAGAGCTAACAGCCGAACAGGCTGCTCACTGCCAGAGCAAGAAGGTAATAGCTGAGATGGCCATAAAATTGAAGGATGCTACCGACCGCTGTAAATTTCTCGAACAAGAAGATAGGGCGGCTCAGAAGGACTTTGAAAAGATCACTGCCGAAGCCAAGGATACTCGCTCTGCAATGAGAGCGATGAAGGAGGAGCTGCGTCAGGCCGGAGATATCATGGCTGGAAAGCCTTATATGCTGTGGATGAAGTTCGGAGACCCCAAGTATGCTCCATTAGACCAGCAGTGGAGTGCGGAAAACGCTTATCTGGATTTGGTAGCAAGTGCGGCGGACGCGAACGAACACTTCTGCAGCCGAGGTGACCATGGATTGGAAGAGCTTTTTTGGTCGCAGTACCACAATCCAGAACGCCCACTGTCAGTATCCGACCATTTGGCCGCCTGGGCGGAGCTGAACAGGTTATCTGGACTCGCCATGAGGTATGTTGCGAGTCGTCTGTGGCCGGAGAAGCCGGAGCCGAAGAGTTATTTTGGCTTGGTGCAGCAGTTCCTTGGTTCGGTGCCGCATGCTGATGCAATGAAGAGGTTGGCGTGCATAGAGGGTGCACAGATGGCTCTTGCCCGTGTCAAAACATACTGGGCAGATATGAAGGCCAGTATTGTTGCGTCCCAGGATTCGGACGAAAGCCGAGTACCTGCCAAGCACTATTTTGAGGAAGTTCTTCCTGGCGCTCATATAATAGAGTCGTAGTGCCCGAAGGATGTTGTGTTCGAATAGCTTATACTATTTGTAAAACGATTTTTTTATGAAAAAAAGCTTTTTATACTTGTGCTTGCAAGAATCATGATGCCTCCTGTGCGGCCGTTTAATGTATATATTTGTATATAACCTGAAAGATGGCAGTCGTTGGCTTCAGCCCTCACGCATAGAATGCGGGGGTGTTTGCAAAAAGGCGCCTTGTCACACTTAATCCAACGTCTTGGTCCTACAAAGGAGGTGGTGGCACGGCGAACTAGGCAACCGGACTATAATGCTTTATCACTTTCACTTAGCCATAGGAGTTTGACAGTGGGGCTACTGAATAGCCCGTAGGGGCACCGCGCTCGCCCGAATTCAGGGCGCGAGTGTGCCTGACCGGGAAGCGGCCCTTCGTTAATGTGGAGGAATCCTAAAGATTCCGAAAGTCATCGAGTGGTTCACCAGTCCCTCGCTATATCATGACAGTCAGTTTTCGGCTTTCTCTAGTGAGGTGCTCACCTGGACAAACCGGGGCACAATCGCAGTAGTTCTCCTGGTGCTGCGTTAGCTGATATAACAGAACGTAAGGCAGCAAAACACAGGAGCTGGGCAAACCCAATATTTGACCAAAGACATGATTCGGAGCTTATGCATATAGGGCCAAACTCGCGACGCCGAACACTCCCTAAGGTATTCGGTCTTTATGAGGGCGGGCCTAAATAGAGCCATTGGTAAAAAAGCCCCTAGTGTCTAGGTACGCGCAAAAATTCTGGCGTGGCCACATGCCAAGACGCCAGCCTCCTCCTCGGTTATAGAGAAAACCAGAGGATGTTATCAACAAGAGACAGTAAAAAAGGTTTACGCAGGGTCTTAATCTGAAAAAGAATCCTTGAAACGGGTCCCTGCTGCACATCTGCGCCTGTGTCTCCGTTGTGCCGTATCCTGGACGGGCGTAGCACGATGTTCGTCTGCGAAAGAGAGGAACTTAGTAAAAAATAAGCGTGCGAGAAATCTATATTGAAAGAAACAAAATATAGTTGGAGCAAGAGTTGAGCTGTATTGTCTCCGGGCGTGAGCACACAAAGCCCCTTGTACGGGGATATGCGGCTATTAAGCATGTTTACGCCGGACTCGTCGAGCCGTGTCCGGGATAGTAGGGCTGGATTTGTGGGCGGCTGTCCAGGCAGCCGCACATTGCCCATACTTTGGGGGTCAATTTATGTTCCCCTGTAATGAAATGATGCCCTTTGGGCCGGGCATTTTGAGTGTAAGGGATGCGTAATGCGGTATTGCATTAAAGCAGGCGAAAGCTTCACGTCCCAGTAGCGCTTGATAACAACTTACGAATGGGGCGATGTGGAATGTTAGCTTTTCGCTTCGAAAGTTGTCGGGTGATCCGAACGTGACTTCTAACGTAAGGGAACCCATACTTGGGGTATCCGGGCCTGGCGTGACTCCTTGAAAGGAAGTGTTGCCAAGGTGGATTATAACTGGGTTTACCCCGAGTTTGCGGACTGTGTCCTGATATAACAGGTTCAAGTCGCTGCCGCCGTCCATAAGGGCGTTTGTAAATTGGAGTCCGTTAATAATTGGATTTACGACCAAGGCAGTCCAGCCTACGTTCCGGTCTCCTTTGGAGTAATCCTGATGATCGAAGGTGATTGGTTGTAACAACCAGTGGCGTTGCTCCTCTGGGGCTGGCCGTACGGCGCGTGTCTTCGTAGGTGCCGTTCTGCTCTTCCCTTTTGTCACATGAAGTAGATTTACTTTCTTGACTTCTTGTGGGAACTTCTTTTGTTCTCCGGTGTTCTGCTTGTCGGGTGCATCGTCATCTTCGCTTGGTGTGTCGAGCCCCTTGTGTTCGGCGTTGAGTTTGCCGGACTGCTTAAAGACCCAACAATCTCTGTGGGTATGGTTTGCAGGTTTCCCAGGAGTGCTGTGGATTTGACATATTTTGTCCAAGATTTTGTTGAGGTTGGATAGCTCGTCCCTATCGTCTTTGGGGGGAGGCTTTTTCTGATTTTGCCGAGAGCTTTTGACTCAAGCGTTTACTGCCATGCTCATCGGGCTGTTGTCCTTGATCCGGTGCGGTTCTTTGTTACGGCGTGGCTTCCCGTTCCCATCTCTCGGTTCGGACGTATTTGGGTCGCTGGTGCTGTTTCTTGCCAACCAGCTATCCTCTCCTGCACAAAAGCGGGTCATGAGGCTTGTTAACGCAGCCATTGTTCGCGGTTTTTCTTGGCCGAGGTGTCGGGCGATCCATTCGTCTCGGACGCTATGTTTGAAAGCTGCTAGGGCCTCTATGTCCGGACAGTCGACTATCTGATTCTTTTTGATAAGGAATCTGTTCCAGAGCTTCCGGGCTGACTCTCCGGGCTGCTGAGTTATATGACTCAGATCATCCGCATCCGAGGGTCGGACATAGGTCCCTTGAAAATTTGCCCGGAAAGCATCCTCAAGCACTTCCCAACTTCCCATTGTGTTTACGGGAAGGCTTTTAAGCCAATGCCGGGCTGGCCCTTTGAGCTTAAGGGGTAAGTATTTTATGGCGTGGAGGTCATCTCCTCTGGCCATGTGTATGTGGAGGATGTAGTCCTCGATTCAGACTCCAGGGTCTGTTGTTCCGTCGTATGCTATGTTCACGGGCTTGAATCCTGCTGGAAATTCATGGTCCATCACCTCATCGGTAAAACATAGGGGGTGTGCGGTGCCCCTGTATTTAGGCGTGCTGCGATGTTCGGGTATGTTTTGCATTGCATCGCTCACTGGAGCTTGCTTTCTTGGCCTATAGATGGATCTGGTTGGGCCAGTTTTTTGATGCGAATTCTTGGACGGATCGCGCGCCATATTGAGTGTGGCGTCCTTTGATGCGTGAGATTGATCGTAGGGTCGTCTATCCGACCTTGTGGCTTCCTTATTTTTTGACTGTGGGGGCTTTAAGGCCTCTTCATCAAATTCCGGTAGTAGTTTCCGCTTCGGATAGCTCTTTGTGTGACGACTGTTGTCGTACTTGTGTGCGGTATTGAGTGCTTTGCCCCATTTGATCCTGAGTGCATCTTCCGCTGTTTTGAGCCTCCGCTTCTGCTTTTTCAGGCTACATGCAGTGGCAATGAGCCTTTGGTGGAGGTTCTGATGTTCCAGCAATTTGTCCGGCGTGAGGTCGTCCGGGCTATTATCTTTCCCGGGGATTGGTTGTTTGGATTGTCTGCCCTGTTTGGATGGATGCTCGAGGGCATGTTCGTCTTCCGTTGATTCACCCTGCTCTATGGCTGGGTCTTTGTCGAGGTGGGGCTTGGCCTTGTTCTTACGCCACCGCTTTGATTGTTTTCGAGGGAGCGATCCCTGGCCGCATCCTTTTGATCCTCGTGGTCGTTTCTGTTAGGTGTGTCCACCATGTATACATCGTATAATGAGGTGGCTTTCCGGCACCCTATAGGTGCTGGTTCCTGTTCGTCTCCTTTATCAGCGTCCATACCGTCGATATCTTCGGAGTCGAAATCGAGCATGTCGGTTAGATCGTCGACAGTGGCTACCAAGTGGGTGGTGGGTGGGGTTTGAATTTCTTTGTCGTCCGCATCCCAACCGTGTTGGCCGTAGTTCGGCCAGGCTCTCCTAACAGAGAGAGAGACTTTAATGAATTCAGGATATCACCAAAAGGCGAGTGCTGAAAGACGTCCGCGGCGGTGAAATCCATGACCGGAGCCCAATCGGGCTTAATCGGAAGAGGTGCGGGATTTACGGAGTCCGGAGCGGAGTCCGGCACCTTGGAGTCACGGGCCTTGTGAAGGACTAGGCTGGTATCCGGCTCTATCACCATAGAGGTTGCAGCTTCCGGGGCGGCGTCCAACTGTCCATCCCCGACTAGCGCAGTGGGCTCCGAGCTAATGGTCGGAGTGGACACCTGAGCGATGCTCTGGGCGTTGTCCGGTGGCAGAGCTAAATCATGCCCATCGTGACAGTGCGGCGCGCCCGGTTGCGGCTCGAATCCGTCGAAGATCAAGCCCCCGCGGATGTCGGCCGTGTAGTTTAAGCTTCCAAACCTGACCTGATGGCCAGGGGCGTAGCTTTCGATCTGCTCCAGATGGCCAAACGAGTTGGCCCGCAGTGCGAAGCCGCCGAATATGATGATCTGTCCGGGGAGAAAAGTCTCATCCCAGACCGCATCGCGATTGACGAGCGAAGAAGCCATCGGGCCTAAAGGCGATGACACAGAGGAACTCTCAATGAAAGCACCAATGTCGGTGTCAAAACTAGCGGATCTCGGGTAGGGGGTCCTGAACTGTGCGTCAAGGCGGATGGTAACAGGAGACGAGGGACACGATATTTTTACCCAGGTTCGGGCCCTCTCGATGGAGGTAAAACCCTACTCCTGCTTGATTAGTATTGATGATATGGGTAGTACAAGAGTAGATCTACCACGAGATTGGAGTGGCTAAACCTTAGAAGCTAGCCTATGGTATGATTGTTGTTCGTCCTATGGACTAAAACTCTCCGGTTTATATAGACACCGGAGAGGGTTAGGGTTACACAGAGTCGGTTACAATGGGAGGAGATCTTCATATCGCATCGCCAAGCTTGCCTTCCACGCCAAGGAAAGTCCCATCTGGACACGGGACGGAGTCTTCAATCTTGTATCTTCATAGTCCGGGAGTCCGGCCAAAGGTCTTAGTCCGGCCATCCGGACATCCCCTAATCCAGGACTCCCTCAACGGTTCAATAACCTCATCAAGTCTCCACCATCCTCCCACTCAATTCTTTCGAGAGAAACTCTTCCTCGAGAAAGGACCCATTTCTAGAAACAATCACTTTTGCTTCCGGATCTGAAATAGGAGGTATACCCAACTATTTTTGGGTGTCCTATGAAGATGCATTTATCCGCTTTGGGTTCGAGCTTATCAGCCTGAAAATTTTTCACATAAGCGTCGCAGCCCCAAACTTTTAAGAAACGACAACTTAGGTTTCTCTAAACCATAGTTCATACGGTGTCATCTCAATGGAATATCGTGGTGCCCTATTTAAAGTGAATGTGGTTGTCTCTAATGCCTAACCCATAAGCGATAGTGGTAACTCGATAAGAGACATCATGGTATGCACCATATCCAATAGGGTGCAGTTATGATGTTCGGACACACCATCACACTATGGTGTTCCAGGCGGTATTAGTTGTGAAACAATTTCCACAATGTCTTAATTTTGTACCAAACTCGTAACTTAGATATTCATCTCTATGATCATACCATAGACATTTTATCCTTTTGTCACGACGATCTTCAACTTCACTCCGAAATTACTTGAACCTTTCAATAATTTAGACTTGTGTTTCATCAAGTAAATATACTTAGCATCTAATCAAATCATCTGTGAAGTAAGAACATAACGATATCCACTGCGTGCCTCAGCACTCATTGGACTGCACACATCAAAATGTATTACTTCCAACAAGTTGCTTTTTTGTTCCATCTTACTGAAAACGAGGCTTTCAGTCATATTGCCCATGTGGTATGATTTGCATGTCTCAAGTGATTCAAAATCAAGTGAGTCCAAGCGATCCATCTGTATGGAGTTTCTTCATGCGTACATACCAACAGACATGGTTCTCACGTCTCAAACTTTTCAAAAACGAGTGAGTCCAAAGATCCATCAACATGGAGCTTCTTCATGCGTTTTATACCAGTATGACTCAAATGGAAGTGCCATAAGTATGTGGTACTATCATTACTATCTTATATCTTTTGGCATGAACATGTGTATCAATACGATCGAGATTCAGTAAACCATTCATTTTAGGTGCAAGACCATTGAAGGTATTATTCAAATAAACAGAGTAACCATTATTCTCCTTAAATGAATAACCGTATTGCGATAGACATAATCCAATCATGTCTATGCTCAACGCAAACACCAAATAACAATTATTTAGGTTTAGCACTGATCCCGATGGTAGAGGGAGCGTGCGATGTTTGATCACATCAACCTTGGAAATACTTCCAACACATATCGTCACCTCGCCTTTAGCTAGTCTCTGTTTATTCCATAGCCTTTTATTTCGAGTTACTAACACTTAGCAACTGAACCGGTATCTATTACCATGGTGCTACTAGGAGTACTAGTAAAGTACACATTAATATAATGTATATCCAATATACTTCTGTCGACCTTGCCAGCCTTCTCATCTACCAAGTATCTAGGGTAGTTCTGCTTCAGTGACCGTTCCCCTCATTACAGAAGCACTTAGTCTTGGGTTTGGGTTCAACCTTGTGTCGGTGGAAAATGACACCTATGGGATCACTAGAATCCCTTCTACGGTTGCGGGGCGCGAGATCGTGAGAAGAGCGGGACTAGTGGATGGCACAAAGGGGATTTACCCAGGTTCGGGCTGCAAAGATGCGTAAAACCCTACGATCCTGCTTTGGTGGTTGTATTAGTGTTCTTGAGCTCTTGAACTAGCTCTGGGTGCTGTGAGGTTCAAAAGAGCCGAATCCCTTCTTAGTATGCCATGGGCCTCCTTTTATAGGCGAAAGGGGCTGCCACAGTGGCACACAGGAGGTGGAAAGTGCTACAGCGTTGCGAGGTTATCGCTAGCATTACAGGACAAGACGCATTAAATGCGGGGCTTAGGTGTCCTTCACTTTATTGGGGGATGGGGGTGAGGCCCGTCCCGTCCGTCGCCGCCCCTCCTGGCTTCGACACGCGCCCCAGTCAGCAACACATGCAGCGCCATGTAGGCAGGCAGGCAGCTGAGGTGGCGTGGTGGTGGAGCCTCCACGAAGGTCTGCATGCTGCCACGCAGGTGCCTGCCTAGCTGGTTGGGTCGGCGGCTGCGTACAAACGGCGGTAGGAACTTGGCTGGTGCGGGCCTGGCAGTGGCCTTGCCGGTGCGCTTGGCGATGGTCTTGCCGGGTGGCCCGGCAAGGGTCTTGCCGTGGCGTGCTTGCCGGGGGGCCCTGTGGGTTTCTTCGGTGGGGATGGTTGCCTTCCTATCCTTTTTTGATCTTGATTGCTCTTTGTCTTCACAAAGATCTGCATGCCACCACGGAGGTGCGTCCCGAACCCTGTCCCAACGCGTCTGCTCAGCGTTGGTGGGCTCGAAGGTGGCTCGCTCAATGGGTGTGGACGAGCTGCCCCGGCAAGGATCTTGCCGGGGCTGCTGAGGCTGCCCTCGGCAAGGGTCCTTGCCAGGGCAACCTGCATTTCCCGTGCGACCGTTGTGGTCTTGGTCCTTTGTTGTTTGCTTTGCTTGTCCCTGTGGCTTTGGCTTTTCTTCGGCTTCCCTCTCTTGCCTTGCTCATGTGTGGTCGTGGCAGGCAGCTCTGACTACCCGTGCACAGGTAAAGGGGTCAAAAGCTGGGCCTCTACTTTTGTACACCGATAGGAGCCCCCGGGCCTGGGTCACACATAGGCGCAGCACGCTGTTGGGCCAGGCCCAAAACGGTGCGCGGGCAGTTGAGGCAGATTTTTACCGCGACCACTGTTCCGCCCGCTGCGCTTCCCCATGACCCGCGTTGAACGCGCGACGTGGGGGGAGTGTGCGCGCATGATGTGGGGATGCTGGCGTCAGTAAAGAGGCGACTTGCGTGTCTCTTTGAGACCGCAAGGCCGCCCCCCATTTACTGCCCTTGCTCGGGAACCGTCGCTCCACGTGTCCTATTACGTCCGCCCCTTGCGCCATGTTCACTGCATGCAGAGCGAATGATAGGCGCAAGGGTCGTGGGTAGTCGCGCACGTGCGGGTTGATTCCCTTGCGCCTTCAGTGGAGCAGGGAGGGCGGTCGACGGCCCCGCTCGCTGTCACTCCAAGAGGCCAGATTGGCTCGGAGGAGGCGGCCGAGCACCACCCCCGCCTCTTTATGAAGAGGGGAGCGAGAGGGACGGTGCCTCTCAGTCCTTCGCCATCTGCCTCTCTCCATTCCCGCTTCCTTTCTGCTTCTGCCATGGCGAGGGGGCGTGGCGATGCTTCATCAGTGGCGGCGAGGGTTTCGGCCAAACAACGCATCACTCCTCCCCAGGAACTCGTAGCGGCGGAGCCGGCCGCTAGAGGGAGGGGGAGGGGGCAAGGTCGAGGCTGCCATGGAGCCCGGGGGAGAGGAAGACGGGGCGGCAGATCCGTCTGGCCCCCCCAGCAGCCCTTCCTCCGATGGAGGGCCATGCCGGGGACAATCCCTGCGAATTCTTTGTCAGGCTGCGCCATCCACCGTGCCGTCGCCTTCGCCTTCCAACCCCGTTTGCGTGGGAGATGGAGCTAGATCCGCCGCAAGTGCTGCGGCTGCACATGAGGGGTTGCAGGAACAGCGACACGTGGGTCGATGTCGATTTCCTCGCCCCCACGTCATGTATCTTCACCGAGGGTGGAAGACCTTCGCTCGCCTCCACAGCTTGACGGACAGGCTCGCTCTCCATTTCAAACTAATGGAGGGTGGCCTCCTCTCCGTCAAGATCTTCGGGCACTTCGCGACCTGTGTGAGGTGCTGCATAGAGAGCTCCTCCGATGATGAAGAGTCCTCCTCAAGCGAGAGTGGCGAGGAAGACAATGATAGCGACGATAAGGGCAGCGGGCGGCAGGATGACGGGTCCGACTAGGTGTCGGGTGTCGCTCCGAGTGGCACCGGCGGCCCCATCATCTGTGTTGCCGGCTCCTTGAACTTCTTGGGGTCGCCTTCTTGGGCGGCTGGCGTAGGGAGGCTGCGGAAGAGGAAGAGGATGAGCGGTGAGGCCGTCATGTCAGAGTACACGGACACCGACGCCTTCGTCGTGTGTTGGCGTCCTGCCGCCTCGTCTTCGAGCTCTGCCTCCGGCGCCGCCATCACCATTCAGCGCTCTGACGGTCACCGAGATATCCTCTTGGTGTCTTCTGCCACTCGTAGCTCGCCTAGGCGCCCCTTTTGCCCTTCTGCCTTCTTGTTCCATTTCCCGAGGAGAGGGACAAGAAAGGGATTACGGGCACCTTATATCTTTTTAGTTATGTAAGCCTTCGGGCCTTTGTTAGCTTTATAACTTGTATTCCCCTTGTTCATGTTTTTCATTTCGTATGAACTGTACCTGTACGGGATGTTTTTTAATGAAAAAGGGACGTTCGCCGGTATTACGTTCGCGGGAGAAACCCACGGCAAGGGGTGAATCCTTGTCATCTTTCAAGACAAACAGTTTTTTCCCGGCAACAGGCCTTGCCGTCTCCCCACCTCGCTTGACCTTTCCCACTCTCTTGGCGGAGGCAAGGATGAGGTGGGCTTAGGCCCCTCGTTCCCCTCCTCTGCTGCAGCAACTATGACCAGATCCAGACCCAGGAAATAATCCTTGGGTGCCGAAAAGAGGGAGCACGGTAGCTCAGAGATAGAATAGAGTTTCACGCATCCCAGTCCATAACGAAACACATGATAGGGGATAAAAGACTGATCTGGATCTGCATCCCCCGGCGATCTTGGCTTGCCATGGAGAGATCCTCATTCTCGCAGCTCCTGGCAATTCTGGCTTGCCGGGGCCCAGGCGCCGGTCCGTTCCCTTCCTTCCAGAATAGCTCGGCAAGAATATTTACATGCCCTGCAAACCAAAGAAGATAGGGAAGGACAGAGATGCACACTCGACCTCTAAGCTAGGGGTTAGTCGCCGCCAAGCACTATCAACCCTAACCAAGGAAGAGACTCAACCTAGCATGCATGCTATAACTTAGGGCGCCAGCGCTTCGTTTATTTATGCTCAGGGTCTGCGCCTGGCTTTGTACAAAGGGTTACATGCCTTGCCGGCAAGGCTTGTACAAAAGGATGGCTTGCCGGGAGGCCCGGCAGCCGCGCCTTATGGGTAAAACTTGCGAAGATGCTCGATGTTTCAGGAATTGCTCACTGGGACGACATCTTCGGTCTCCAGGCGGACTGCGCCGGGCCTGGTGACTCGCGTCACCCGATAAGGGCCTTCCCACTTTGGCGTCAACTTGTTGGAATTCTTGGCCGACTAAATGTGCCGAAGAACAAGGTCGCCTTCCTCAAAGCTCCGGGCATGAACCTTGCGGCTATGGTAGAGGCGCAAAGCTTGCTGGTAGCATGCTGCTCTCACAGCCACCCAGAGACGATCTTCCTCGAGGAGCGTTGCATCATCTTGCCGCAGTTGCTCTTGCTCAAGCTCATCATAAGCGAGCACTCGAGGTGACCCGTATATGAGTTCCATGGGGAGAACTGCTTCTGCCCCGCAAACTAGGGCAAAGGGTGTCTGGCTGGTGGCTCGATTTGGCGTTGTTCTGATCGACCAAAGAACCGCCGGCAATTCCTCAATCCAGCGCCTTCCGCTCTTGCGCAGCCTGTCAAAAGTTTTCGTCCTCAAGCCTCGCAGGACTTCAGCGTTTGCTCTCTCCGCTTGGCCGTTGCTCCGTGGATGCGCCACGGAGGCAAAACAGACCCTGCTGCGGAGATCCTCAATGTACTGCATGAAGGCATGGCTTGTGAACTGCGTGCCGTTGTCAGTGATGATCCTGTTGGGCACCCCAAAACAGCAAACTTGTCCCTTGAAGAACTTGATGGCTGACTGCGCCGTCACCTTCCTCACTGCCTCCACCTCTGCCCACTTTGTGAACTTGTCGATGGCAACATACAAGTACTCAAAGCCCCCGACGACGCGGGGGAAGGGGCCCAAAATGTCAAGCCCCCATACCGAGAAGGGCCAGGAGAGAGGGATGGTTTGAAGGGCTTGGGCTGGTTGATGAAGCTTTTTCGAATGGAACTGGCATGCTTCACACTTGGTTACTAGTGCCGTTGCATCCTGGAGGGCGGTGGGCCAGAAGAAACCCTGCCGGAAAACCTTGCCGGCAAGGGCCCTCGACTCTATGTGGGAGCCACATATGCCTCCGTGTATCTCTGCCAACATCTTTAGTCCTTCCTCCCGGGAGATGCACATCAATTTCACCCCATTCGGTCTTCTTCTGTATAGCACGTTATCAATGAACTGGTATAGAGCAGACCGGCGGGCTACTCTTTCTGCCTCTTCCTGCTCCTCAGGAAGCTCTCCTTTTTGAAGGAATCGAACGGTGTGCTGTGCCCATGCCGGAGCCTGTGGCTCGACGGCAAGGACCAAAGGCATCTCTTCTACTGTGAGGGCTGCCGCCTCCATGGCCATGACCTGAGGTCCTGCCGGAGTCGGTTGCCCTGCGGCAGGATCAGCATCCATGGCAACATCTCCGCCGGCGGGTCCGGGGAGCTCGGTGGGGAAGTACTTGCCGGGGCCTAGCTTCCTTCGCTTGTTCTGCCCAGTCGACGGCTAAACAGATGGTTGGGTTAACTGAAGCACAAAAGTACCTGGTTCCACATGTAGCTTGAGGGTGGCACACTTCAACAGGTAGTCAGCGATGTCGTTCTCCGCTCGAGGGACGTGCTCCGCTTGTATACCGTCAAAATGCTCCTCCAGCTTCCTCACTTCATCCACGTAGGCTTCCATCAAAGGGCTTTGATAATCTTTGTTGACCTGCCTGACAACGAGTTGCGAGTCGCCCCTGACGATGAGCTTTTTGACTCCGAGGTCCGCCGCGATCCTGAGACTGGCAAGAAACCCTCGTATTCGGCGGTGTTGTTGGTTGACATCTCCCGGGGGAAGTGCATTTGGATGACGTACTTGAGGTGCTCCCCGGTGGCTGCGACAAGCAGCACACCAGCACCGGCGCCTTGCAGCGAGAAAGCCCCATCAAAGTACATGATCCAGTCGCCACTTGTTTCCTCGCCGGGGAGAGTGGTCTCTTGTACCTCTTCGTCGGGTGTCGAGGTCCATTCTGCAACAAACTCCGCCAAGACTCTTCTCTGAATCGTCGAGGTGCCTTCGAACTTCAAGCCGAAACTCAACAGCTCTAGGGCCCATTCCACGATCCTTCCTGTCGCATATGAGTTATGTAGTATTTGTTGCAATGGAACGCGGGTAACCACGGTGATCTCGTGCGCCTGGAAGTAGTGGCGCAGCTTCCTCGAGGCCATAAGGAGGCCGAAGAGCAACTTTTGTACACCTGAATACCTCGACCTAGCTCCCTGTAAGAGGGAGCTGACGAAGTAAACTGGGTGCTGCACCATCTTCTTTCTTTGCATCACTTCACCTGGCCACGCGGGTCTTGTTGCACCGGCGTCAAGCTTGCTGGGATCGGGCCCTGCCAGGGACTCAGTCCTACCGGGACCGAGCCCTGCCGGGGAGGGTTCCGACCCGCCAGCCGTTGACTCTGCCGCCGCTGCCGTCTTCCCGTCAACCTCTCTCTGTGCCACCAATGCGGTGCTAACCACTTGATTTGTTGCCGCTAGGTATAGCAGCAACGACTCTTGTGGTTTAGGCGCGACCAGCACCGGGGTAGAGGAAAGGTACTTCTTCAAATCTTGCAACGTCGCCTCGGCCTCCGCGGTCCACTCCACCGGGCCCGTCTTCTTTAGGATCTTGAAAAAGGGGAGGGCACGCTCTGCGGACTTGGAGATGAATCTGCTCATGGCGGCAACGCAGCCAGTGAGCCGACGCACGTCCTTGATCCGCTTGGGCGCCTCAATCTGCTCGATAGCCTTAATCTTGTCCGGGTTTTCCTCAATCCCGCGCTGCGACACAAAGAACCCGAGAAGCTTGCCGGATGGTACACCGGAGACACACTTCTCATGGTTCATTTTGAGGTTAATCTTGCGTAGGTTTCTAAAGGTCTCCTCCAGGTCTTGTACGAGCGTTGCCTTGTCCTTGGTTTTGACCACTATGTCATCCATATAAGGTTCCATATTTCTATGTAGCTGGGGTTCAAAACCAATCTGGACTGCTCTTGCAAACGTTGAGCCAACACTCTTCAACCCGAAAGGCATCCATAAAAAGGAGTACGTACCACATGGGGTGATGAACACTGTCTTTTCTTCGCCTTCTTTTGTCATGAAGATCTGGTGGTATCCCGAGTAGGCGTCAAGGAATGATAACATGTCACACCTTGCCGTGGAGTCAACAATCTGGTCGATGCGCAGTAACGGGAACGGATCCTTTGGACAAGCTTTATTGATGTCTGTGTAATCAATACAGTCTCCACTTCCCATTGGCCTTGCGCACCACTACCGGATTGGCCAACCATGTTGGATGGAGCACTCCTCTTACCAAGCCTTCCACCTCTAGCTTCCTAATTTCTTCCGTGATGAACTCTTGCCTCTCCAAAGCTTGCTTCCTGACCTTCTGCTTGACGGGCCGCGCATGAGGACAGACAACAAGGTGGTGCTCAATCACTTCCCTGGGAATGCCGGGGATGTCGGAGGCTTGCCATGCAAACACATCGACATTCGCCTGCAAGAAAGTGATGAGATCACTTTCCTATTTGCTGTCGAGGGTGGAGCTTATAGTGAAAGCCCCACCCGAGCCGTCCTCCTTGACGGGCACCTTCTTGGTCTTTGGCGGTGCAGCTCTGGGCTTCTTGCTCCTGTCGGCTGAGCTCTCTGGCACGTTCTTGACGGTAGCGCAGCACCCCGAAGAGGTGCACTTGCCGGAGTGGGTGCGAGGGGTCTCACCGATCTTCTTCCCTCCGGGGCTCCTCCGGCAGGAGCAGGTGCCTTGGCGGCAGCTGCTGCAACCGCTTCTTGGTAGAGTTGGTTGGCGCAAATCAACGCATCTTTCTTGTCGAAGGGGACGGTGATGATGTTCATCGGCCCGGGCATCTTCAACATGTTGTAGGCGTAATGTGAAGCCGCCATGAACTTGGCTAGTGCCAGGCGGCCCAGGATCCCGTTGTATGGCAAGGGGATTTCGGCTAAATCGAAAACAATCCTCTCCGTCCTGTGATTCAGCTCGCCTCCGAAGGTCACAGGCAGCGTGACCTTTCCCTTCGGCTGGCTCCTCCCTGGGTTAACCCCTTGGAACATGCCTGTTTCCTCGAGGTCTTCATTAGGGATCTATAGCTTTTTGACCATGGCAGGCGAGATCAAGTTCAGGCCGGCCCCGCCGTCGACCAACATCCTTGTCACCTTGAGGTTGCGGATCGTTGGGGAAACCAACAATGGCAAGCATCCGACCGGAGTAGTGCGGTCGGGCTGGTCCTCGGTGTCAAAGATGATGGGCGTGCTGGACCATTTCAGCGGCTTCCACGCGTCGAACGATGGCTCCACTGCTGTGATCTCACACGCCCACTGCTTGAGCTGGCGGTGGGATGTATGCAGCAAGGCGCCACCATCGATGCACATGGCCTCTGTGGCTTTCTGGAACTCGTGATCGTCGGACTCGTCGTCCCCGTCATAATCATCATCTTCTTGTTTCTTGTCGCGGCCCCTAGCGCGCCTCTCCCGTGGACTGTCTTTGCCGCGGCGACTTCCTTGGCCGCCACGTTTCTTGTCGGACCCCTCGGCACCATCTTGGCCCTTCTCCTTCTCCCGCCGCTCATACTCGGCCTGTTGCTTCTCAGCAAGCAGCTCTACTTGCCGGCAGTGCTGGAGGTCATGGCCCTTCGTGCGGTGGATCTTGCAATACTGCTTGTCGGAGCCTCCTGGCTTGTCGGTGACTGCCAAGGCCCGGCAAGTGACACAACCGACAACCTCCTTGCCGGGGTCGCTCGCCTTGGTCTTCTTGGTGGCGCCGGTGTCGTTGGATCCCTCGACGGCAAGCACGGCCTTGCCCTTGCGTTTCCTGTTATGGCGCCGGCCCTTCTTTGCTGGGGTGGCAGTATCGCCAGTGGAATCGGTTTCCGTGCCGGCATCTTCGCCGGGGTATTTCCTTCCCTCTTCAGCGCGAGTGCATCGATCGGCTAGAACATAGAGCTCGGCCACATCTTTAACCTTATTCATTGCCAGCTCTTCACGCATCTTGCGATTGCGCATGTTCTGGTGGAACGCACTGATCACGACAGCGGGATGAACATCGGGGACGTTGTACTGCACACGGCTGAACCTCTGGATGTACTTGCGCAGGTTTTGTCCTTTCTTCTGGGGGATGATGTGTAAATCACTCGCCTGGCCATGATCTTGGTGACCTCCGGTAAAGGCGCCAACGAACTCATGGCACATATCCGCCCAGGAAGAGATGGAATCCATCGGCAAGTGCATCAACCATGACATGACATTACGCTTGAGTGCCAACGGGAAGTAATTGGCAAGCACCTAATCATCGCGGGGCCCAACAGCTTGCATCGTGATGGTGTAGATGCTAAGGAATTCCGACGAGTGAGTCTTGCTGTTGTACTTCTCGCCATCGTCAGGCTTGAAAGTGCGGTGGGAGGGCCACTGGAACTGCCGCTGTTCACGGGTGAAAGCCGGACAGCCCACATCGTAGGGTAGGCCATCGTAGCCTCCTAGCGCCGACTGGTCTGCAGCGGGCCCTGCCCGCCTGTTTGACTGGTGGCGCGCATCACGTCGGCGCTCGATGGTGGTTCGAGCGTCCTCATGAGCCCGCTCCCGAAGGACTAGGCGCTGATCGCGGTTGGTTCATGGGTCGGACGACGCGATGGAGACATCATCACGAGCATCGTCACGACGGGTCGTCGCCCGCGGCGGCCGGTGCTGAGGAGGGGAATACACTGTAGCCGCATCGCCTTCGGCTCGACCCCTGCTAGCAGGGGGTGGCACGGCGGAGCGACGGCCCATGGGTTTTGCCGGTCGCAGCTCATCGTCGTTGGCGATACTGACGAGGCTCCGGACTGTGGCCCTCCATTCATCAAGCTTTTCCGTCGTGGGGGGAAAGTCAGGGAGGAGCTACGCGTGCGCCAGGGCTTCTGCTGGCATGGGTGGCGGCGAGAGTTGGGTGGACCGTGATGCGCTTCGACTCCTAACCACGTTAGAAGGAGCCTCATCACGGCTCCGCAATTGCCCGCCACCTTCATCGGCGCGTCGGTGTGCATGCTGGCCTCCCTCATCCTGCGAAGGATGCATAGGGCTTTTCCTAGGGCGGCGCCCTGGGTCACCAGCGGGGCGGCGCTGCTCACCATGTATGATTTTAGAGGAGCACGCCGTAGGTGCTGGCGTTGGTATCTTGGAGGTCACTGCGCCATCGGTGGGCGGCACGACGACGCCCCTAGAGGGCCTCGCGCCGCCCGCGGGGGGTCCGGCGTCGTTTCTAGGGCCGGCGCCGCGTGGCTCGTCGCCTGTCGCACATGCGGCGCCACCCACCGGGCCCGGACTGCCAGGGTGATGTGGGTGTTCGTGGGCCGCGCCGCGAGTTCTCTCCGCGACTGGCCCGCTACTGGCCCGCGCCGGTGACGGCAGTCTGGTTCTGGACGAGCCAATCGCCGTGGTCGTCTTCTTCTTAGGAGCCATGGCGATGATGAACTGCTAGGCCTACCCCTAGGAAGGATTCTCACAATTTGCGCCCCCTACCTGGCGTGCCAAAGATGTCGGTGTAAAACGACACCTATGGGTTCACTGGAATCCCTTCTACGGTTGCGGGGCGCAGGATCGTGAGAAGAGCGAGACTAGTGGATGGCACAAAGGGGATTTACCTAGGTTTGGGCTGCAAAGATGCGTAAAACCCTACGATCCTGCTTTGGTGGTTGTATTAGTGTTCTTGAGCTCTTGAACTAGCTCTGGGTGCTGCGAGGTTCAAAAGAGCCGAATCCCTTCTCAGTATGCCATGGGCCTCCTTTTATAGGAGAAAGGTACTGCCACAGTGGCACACAGGAGGTGGAAAGTGCTACAGTGTTGCGAGGTTATCACTAGCCTTACAGGACAAGACACATTAAATGCGGGGCTGATGTGTCCTTCACTTTATTGGGGGACAGGGGTGAGGCCCGTCCCGTCCATCGCCGCCCCTCCTGTCTTCGACACGCGCCCCGGCCAACAATGCATGAAGCGCCATGTAGGCAGGCAGGCAGCTGAGGTGGCACGATGGTGGAGCCTCCACGAAGGTCTGCATGCTGCCATGCAGGTGCCTGCCCAGCTGGTTGGGTCGGGGGCTGCGTACGAACAACGGTAGGAACTTGGCTAGTGCGGGCCTGGCAGTGGCCTTGCCGGTGCGCTTGGCGATTGTCTTGCCGGGTGGCCCGGCAAGGGTCTTGCCATGGCACGCTGGCTTCCCCGGCAGGGATCTTGCCGGGGGCCCTGTGGGATTCTTCGGTGGGGATGGTTGCCTTCCTACCCTTTTTTGATCTTGATTGCTCTTTGTCTTCACAAAGATCTGCATGCCACCACGGAGGTGCCTCCCGAACCCTGTCCCAACGCGTCTGCTAAGTGTTGGTGGGCTTGAAGGTGGCTCGCTCAGCGGGTGTGGACGAGCTGCCCCGGCAAGGATCTTGCCGGGGCTGCCCTCGGCAAGGGTCCTTGTCGGGGCAACCTGCATTGCCCATCCGACCTTTGTGATCTTGGTCCTTTGTTGCTTGCTTTGCTTGTCCCAGTGGCTTTGGCTTTTCTCCGGCTTCCCTCTCTTGCCTTGCTCATGTGTGGTCATGGCAGGCGGCTCTGACTGCCCATGCACAGTTAAAAGGGTCAAAAGCTGGGCCTCTACTTTTGTACACCGACACCTTGGGTTTCTTCACTTGAGCAGCTACTGATTTGCCATTTCATGAAGTATCCCTTCTTGCCCTTGCCCTTCTTGAAACTAGTGGTTTCACTAACCATCAACAATTGATGCTCCTTCTTGATTTCTACTTTCGCAGTGTCAAACATCACAAATATTTCAAGGATCATCATATCTATCCCTGATATGTCATAGTTCATCACGAAGCTCTAGTAGCTTGGTGGCAATGACTTTGGAGAAACATCACTATCTCATCTTGAAGATTAATTCCCACTTGATTCAAGTGATTGTTGTACCAAGACAATCTGAGTACAAGCTCAACGATTGAGCTTTTCTCCCTTAGTTTGTAGGCTAAGAAACTCGTCGAAGGTCTTATACCTCTTGACGTGGGCATGAGCCTAAAATGCCAGTTTCAGCCCTTTGAACATCTCATATGTTCCGCGACGTTTCAAAATTGTCTTCGGCGCCTCAATTCTAAACCGTTTAACATTACTGAACTATCACGTAGTCATCAAAATGTGTATGTCAGATGTTCACAACATCCACATACGATGTTAAAGGGTTTAGCACACCAAGCGGTGCATTAAGGACATATGCCTTCTACGTAGCAATGAGGACAATTCTCAGTTTATAGACCTAGTCCGCATAATTGCTACTATCAACTTTCAACTAAATTTTCTGTAGGAACATATCTAAAACAGTAGAGCTAAAGCGCAAGTTACGACATAATTTCCAAAGACCTTTTGACTATGTTCATGATAACTAAGTTCATCTAATGAACTCCCACTTAAATAGACATCCCTCTAGTCATCTAAGTGATACATGATCCGAGTCAACTAGGTCGTGTCCGATCATCACGCGTGACGGACTAGTCATCATTGGCGAACATCTTCATGTTGATCGTATATTCTATCTGACTCATGTTCGACCTTTCGGTATCTTGTGTTCCGAGGCCATGTTTGTACATGCTAGGGTCGTCAAGTCAACCTAAGTGTTTTGCATGTGTAAATCTGGCTTACACCCGTTGTATGTGAACGTTAGAATCTATCACACCCGATCATCACGTGGTGCTTCGAAACAACGAACTATCGCAACGGTGCACAGTTAGGGGGAACACTGTCTTGAAATTTTAATGAGGGATCATCTTATTTACTACCGTTGTTCTAAGCAAATAAGATGCAAAAACATGATAAACATCACATGCAATCAAATAGTGACATGATATGGCCAATATCATTTTGCTCCTTTTGATCTCCATCTTCGGGGCGCCATGATCATCATCGTCACCGGGATGACACCATGATCTCCATCATCATGATCTCCATCATTGTGTCTCCATGAAGTTGTCTCGCCAACTATTACTTCTACTACTATGGCTAACGGTTTAGCAATAAAGTAAAGTAATTACATGGCGTCATTCAATGACACGCAGGTCATACAATAAATTAAGACAACTCCTAAGGCTCCTGCCGGTTGTCATACTCATCGACATGCAAGTCGTGATTCCTATTACAAGAACATGATCAATCTCATACATCACATATATTTCATTCATCACATCCTCTTTGGCCATATCACATCACGCGTCATATGCTGCAAAAACAAGTTAGACGTCCTCTAATTGTTGTTGCAAGTTTTTTACATGGCTGCTATAGGTTTCTAGCAAGAACGTTTCTTACCTACACCAAAACCACAACGTGATATGCCAATTGCTTTTTAGCCTTCATAAGGACCCTTTTCATCGAATCCAACCCGACTAAAGTGGGAGAGATTGGCACCCGGTAGCCACCTTATGCAACAAGTGCATGTCAGTCGGTGGAACCTGTCTCTCGTAAGTGTACGTGTAAGGTCGGTCCGGGCCGCTTCATCCCACAATACCGCCGAAACAAGATAGGACTAGTAACGGTAAGCAAATTGAACAAAATCAACACCCACAACAACTTGTGTTCTACTCGTGCATAGAATCTACGCAATAGACCTAGCTCATGATGCCACTGTTGGAGAACGTAGCAGAAATTCAAAATTTTCTACGCATCACCAAGATCAATCTATGGAGATTCTAGCAACAAGAGAGAGGGGATGTATCTTCATACCCTTGAAGATTGCGATGCGGAAGCGTTGCAAGAACGCGGTTGGTGGAGTCGTTCATGAAGCGATTTAGATCGCGGCCGAATCCGATCTAAGCACCGAACAACAGTACCTCCGCATTCAACACACGTGCAGCCCGGTGACATATCCCGTGCCTTGATCCAGCAAGGAGAGATGGAGAGGTTGGGGAAGACTCCGTCCAGCAGCAACACAACGGCGTGGTGGTGAAGGAGGAGCGTGGCACTCCAGCAGGGCTTCACCAAGCACTACGAGAGACGAGGAGGGAGAGGGGTAGGGCTGCGCCAGGAGAGAGGGAAACTCATGTTCTTGGCAGCCCCAAAATCCCCACTATATATAGGGGAAGGGGAGAAGGGTCCGGCCCCTGTAGATCCCATCTAGAGGGGGGCGGCGGCCAGGAGGGGAGGCTTGCCCCCCAAGCAAGGTGAGGCGCCCCCTCCCCTAGGGTTTTCAACCCTAGGCGCCTTCGGCCCTTGGGGAGGGGCGCACCAGCCCACTAGGGGCTGGTTACCTCCCATATTCAGCACATCAAGTCCCCCAGGGCAGGTGGCCCCACCCGGTGGACCTCCGGACACCTTTCGGTGGTCCCGGTACAATACCGATAACCCCCGAAACTATTCCGGTGACTGAAACTGGACTTCCCATATATAAATCTTTACCTTTGGACCATTACGGAACTCCTCGTGACATCCGGGATCTCATCCGGGACTCCGAACAACATTCTATAACCACATACAAACTTCCTTTATAACCCTAGCGTCATCGAACCTTAAGTGTGTAGACCCTACGGGTTCGGGAATCATGCAGACATGACCGAGACAGCTCTTTGGCCAATAACAATAGCGGGATTTGGATACCCATGTTGGCTCCCACATCTTCACGATGATCTCATTGGATGAACCACGATGTCAAGGATTCAAGCAATCCCGTATACAATTCCCTTTGTCAATCGGTATGTTACTTGCCCGAGATTCGATCGTCGGTATCCTAATACCTCGTTCAATCTCATTACCGGCAAGTCACTTTACTCGTTCCGTAATGCATGATCCCGTGACTAACTACTTAGTCACATTGAGCTCATTATGATGATGCATTACTGAGTGGGCCCAGAGATACCTCTCCGTCATACGGAGTGACAAATCGCAGTCTCGATTCGTGGCAACCCAACAAACACTTTCGGAGATACCTGTAGTGCACCTTTATAGTCACCCAATTATGTTGTGACGTTTGGTACACCCAAAGCACTCCAACGGTATCCGGTAGTTACACAATCTCATGGTCTAAGGAAATGATACTTGACATTAGAAAAGCTCTTAGCAAACGAACTACACGATCTTGTGCTATGCTTAGGATTGGGTCTTGTCCATCACATCATTCTCCTAATGATGTGATCCCGTTATCAATGACATCCTATGTCCATGGTCAGGAAACCATAACCATCTATTGATTAACGATCTAGTCAACTAGAGGCTCACTAGGGACATGTTGTGGTCTATGTATTCACACATGTATTACGGTTTCCAGTTAATACAATTATAGCATGAACTATAGACAATTATCATGAACAAGGAAATATAATAATAACCATTTTATTATTGCCTCTAGGGCATATTTCCAACACACCTGCCAAGCCACCCCAAAGATTGGAACCAGACATGGTTTTATTGTAAAGACACCTCTCTGGCTGACGAGAATCCACTACTGGTTTACCGTGTCCAGCGACTCGATCCAAAACATCATCTTCCTGAAAAGCTTACCGCTGCTAAACATGTGAAACTTGCACCCACTATCGCGAAGGTCAAAGCCCTACTCGGGAATGGGTTAACCGGAATTGACTTGGTTCGGTGCTGGGTTTCTTGGCGAATCATACCCTTGAGCCGCCGATTTGGCTTAATGTGCACCTATACAGGTGATGTAAAAGATCCACTGCATCATAGCTCCGGCTGTTTAACTGATAATACAGTCAATAAATGACAAAGACCCTGCTGAACCAAAGCCTGGAAGACTGCAACAAAGTGGGATTGAACCCTTTCTGTGAACTTAACCCGGCACCAGATGTGAGTCTCTAAATCACTTATTTTTACCTTATCATTCAAATGCTCTATTAACTCAACCTTTGATGATTTTCACAAGCTGAATCTGATTTTTAGAATAAGGAATATGACCATGAAGCTGCCAAGAAAGCTAGGGCCAAAATGAAAGCTGTCAAGAGAACCGCCAAGAAGAACAAGAAGAAATTAAGCGCTTCCGAGATGTTTGAACTGGACGAAAGCTCTGAGTCGGAGGTAGCTCTTGATTCCCTTGGCTCCTTTTTCAACTATCTTATTGAGATTGATTATCATCAGGATGACACGGGGGCCAGTCAAGCGGTCGAAGAAGAGGTAACTATCATTTCCTCTGACTCAGAGCGTTTGCCAAGACAGAAAATTCGATGGGTAACCCGGAAAGTAAACTTTCACACCCCTTAGATCATCTGGATCCTCACTTTCTTTTGAAGCAACAACAACACAAGAACCGGCGATAAACTTGGACTAGCGGAGGTGAAGAATTATCTTCCGACTTACCAAATACTCTCGCTCCACGGAAATGTCGAAACGAGGTCATTCCAAATTTAAACTCTTTTTATCCTCTGGCGGATCTCATTCGCCAGCCGCTTAATTCTTCCGATTTAAATTATCAGGAGACTTCTTGTTCCTCTCCCGGTGACTCATCACGGACCCAGCTGCCGGCTTTCAAAACTGCCCCTGGGTAACAACAATTACTTATTGTTTTCTTCCTCCTTGGGCTCTTACCCTTGTACTGACCTCTCATAACTCATGCAGTGGAAAAGCAAAAACTAGCAATAAGGCAAAGGTGATCAAGCCGGCTGAAGACCCCAAAGTCCCTGAACCGGAGCAACAAATTCCAACATCCGACACCTCCGTGCCACAACCAGAAGAACCTGTTCATGATGTTCCACCAGAAATTCCTGACCTTTCTGTTGACCAGACAAACAACAATCCTTTGAATACTAAATCATCAAGCCCAATTAAACCGGCTGGAACACATGCCGATGATGTGATGATCAGTAGCATCGGCTTCAGAGAGCCGGGAAAACCTACTGTCTTGGCCAAACACTCCACCAAAGAATATATTGAGAAGCGAAAAGTGAGATTTGACATAGCCAACTACTCTCAATTGAGTATTAGTGAAGTATTCTCTGTTTATCTCAACCAAGTGCATACCAACCGCGATCTTGAAGTTGACATGGTGAAGCAGATGCATCAAAAACATGAGGTATGAACTCGTGCTTTTATGAGTTATGCATACCCTGTTAGCCCCCAAGTCTACTGTGTATGATAGGATTGAATATGCTGTAGCCTTAGAATAACCATGAGTATAAATAGCATCCTTGATAGAATCCTTCAAAATACGGCTTGCACCATTCGAGTTAAACCAAGTCTTTAACAATTGTATCTGTAGCCCCCAAGGGCCGGTTTAATCAGCATGAATGAACCGGTAATGTTCACCATTGTTTATAAATGAAAGCTTACTCGTGTAGCCCCCATGAGCCGGCTGTGGTTGTTTACATCACAACCGGGTCATCATAAAACAATAATGAAACATGAGCAATATGAATTAGCCCCCAAGTGCGAAGTGCTCTTGCTTGCAAAGTGCTTGGGACTTGTTTATATGTACCTTTGTATGAAGAATTTTTCTGTACTCATTAGCCCCCAAGTGCCAAGCGTTGTTGCTTGCAAAAGGCCTGGGACTTCATTTCTGTAACCCAAATATGAACATGATTTTAAACCGGTGCATATGCAGAATACCACTGCTCAACTTCAATCACAATTCACTGATGTGAAAACCCGGCTCGAGCACCAAGAATCTGAGACTCGGAAAGCTGATTCAAAATTCAAATTTAGTCTAGATGAAACCGAAAAACTGAAGGCCAATTTTGATGCCGAAAGAATCGCCTGGGCTGAAGAGAAAACTGCTCTGACACAGCGGGCTAAAAATGCGAAAGCTGCTCTCCAAGAGGTGACCACTGAGCTTACTGGTTTAAAACGCCGTATATCCCAGATGGTTTCTGTTATCTTTGGTAAGCATCATAATCGAGTCTTATCTTTCATGTCATAAACTGCCTCTGATCAATCGGTAATTGTTATACAGGTCCTAGAAGCAGTAACCTTGGTTAAGAGATGCTTGTGAAGCTCAAAGCCGTATATATGCTCAGTGAACAGCTATATACTGGAACTCAGTGCATGCTGGACACAATTTCTCCAACTAACCAAGCACCCACTCTGTTGAGTGACGTCTTGAAAAAACTTTTTGTTCTGCCTGCTAGGATTGAAGAGATAAAACGGTCACCTGCGAGAGCCGGTGCCGTGATGGCTTTAAGCCGGGCTAAAGCATGGAAACCGGAGCTAGACCCAGCCGATCTAGATACTAGGTATCCAAGTTTAAAAGAAGATAGCACACGTCCTTTGACAAAAAGGACTTCACTGCTTGTGTGAAAGAAATACGTCCCTTGGCCAGTCTGATTGCTGATGAGACAGATATTTCAAAATATCAACCGGCTTATGATATGGAGAATCAAAAGATGCCCACGCCAGCTAACAAAGTGATGGATCTGATCCCTCTATCTCGTAAGCATACTTTCGCCCCTGAAGTTGATCCTTTCGAACTTATAGATGATGAAGCTGAATTCCAAGCCTTGTGTGGCATCGATTGGTCATCACCAAACTTCCAGGCAGTAGAGGAGGACGAAGAACTGGAGAAGGATGATCCAAAAGCTTTAAGTTGTCAAGGCCAAGAAAATTGATCCGCTGGGCGGTTCATATATTTGATATTCTGAAAACACTAGATCATTTTGGCTCATTGAGTCATGTAATAGGCTAGTAAAATTTTGAGCTGTTGTGCTATCGTGCATGTTTTGTTCTGTGCAACACTGTTGATCCGCCAATTAAGAAACCACCACTTTATGCTTATGATAGCGTCAAGCAGATGAGCATTATCCTGCACACAAACAGATCACAAGTGCCCCGGCGGTTTACCGTAGGGCGGGACATAATACCCCATATAAAAACACTGGTGAATAAAATAGTTCATGACCAGGTCCGGTTTAAACATAACCATATATAATCATAACAAAAAATATTGTACCTGTGATACGTAATCACACTACCGGCTTATCATACCAGTGCAGTACGGGTAACAACCCAGAATATTGAGCATATAATGCCATGTTTAATCGTTATATACTGCCGGCTTACAACACCGTTTGCAGCAAGGGATAATATCCCAAAACTTAAAGCACAATGCTTCCAAGTATTTAATATCATCATATACTGGTGACTTATAGTCCAAAGCCAGGCCGGGTTATCAAAAACCACAGATATACTCAAGGATGAGCGATAGAAATTAAGGGTACAGGGTCTGAATCGGTTTTTAAACCATATGTCAATATGGTACAAAGATGAACCCAAAAAGTTCAAATAGAAAACGATAAAACAGAAAAAACAAGGCTTTCATAGTCCGCCAAGCCGAAATCTCAAGTGCGTTCAAAGAGCTGCACAACCACTGGGTTAAACCTTCGTTCAAACCTTATAAGCCGGGCCTCACATGACCAAATGTTGTTTTAACTTTGACAAGTTCAGTGTCTTATATAAGATTGACTATCAAAAGTACGGCGGGTCATTCCAGTCAATCTGGGCAGAGTGGCAGACTTAAAAAGGCAGGATAACCCAGGTTTTTAGGTGAATACACCTGGCTTCCAAGCCTGGCTTTTAAACCTATTACAAGGGTCATAAAAACTCTTGTCCGTTGAACAAAGAGCCCCCAAGTAAAATGTAATTAAGTTGGATCAAGAGAGTAATCAAGGCTCTGCTCATTAAGCAAGTCGCCCCAAATGATCTCAAAGCAGGGTACCTATGTTTGAGTTGTGCTTTGCAACAGACTCTCTTTGTTCCCTTTATCTTGGGTAGCAAGCCCCCAAGTGTTTTGTAAGCATGGCGTATAAGCCGGATTGAAGGGTAATCATAGCTTCATTCAATGAACAAGAAGCCCCCATGTGACCGTATGAAGCGTCAATAAAGACGCATTACTATCAGAAATGAAACGACAGAAGCACTACTTTATCAGGGATGCCAGCTTTATTATATTCATCATACTATATACATTGATAACGTATGTACATCACAAGAGCCAGTGGCTCAGGTGTAATAAGGCCGAAGATGAGCAATATTCCATGGCTGGCGGGTCTCCTCCTACGTGCGTGAGTCCTTGTTGCCTCGAACATCGATTAGGTAGTATGACCCATTGTTCAGATTTTTGCTGAGCACAAAAGGCCCTTCCCAAGGTGGGGATAACTTGTGCATATCGGATTGATCCTGGATAAGCTGGAGCACCAAGTCGCCTTCTTGAAAGGTTCTGGTTCTAACCCGACGGCTGTGATAACGGCTTAAATCTTGCTGGTAAATCGCCAAACGAGCCGCCACGAGGTCACGCTCCTCATCTAACAGGTCAAGTGCATCCTGACATGCTTTTTCATTGTTAGCTTCAACATAAGCCGCCATACGGGGCGAGTCATGACGGATGTCACTAGGGAGAACCGCCTCTGCTCCGTAAACCATAAAGAAAGGTGTGTAACCCGTAGATCTGTTGGGGGTAGTATTGATACTCCATAACATGGAGGGTAACTCCTCCACCCAACAACCAGGTGTTCTCTGCAATGGAACCATAAGCCTTGGCTTGATGCCTCTCAAAATTTCTTGATTGGCTCTCTCAGCTTGACCGTTGGATTGGGGGTGAGCCACTAATGATACATCAAGTCGAATATGCTCATGTTGACAAAACTCTTTCATAGCTCCCTTCGACAGATTAGTGCCATTATTAGTTATAATGCTATGGGGAAATCCAAAGCGAAAAATCACTTTTTTAATGAACTGAACCGTTGTTGCCGATTCACACTTACTCACCGGCTCTGCTTCGACCCACTTTGTGAATTTGTCAACTGCCACTAAAAGGTGGGTCTTTTTATCCTTGGACCTTTTGAAAGTCCCAACCATATCAAGACCCAGACTGCAAACAACCAAGTAATTGGAATCATCCTCAATTCTTGAGCCGGCACATGAGCTCGTCGTGAAAATTTCTGACAACCATCACATTACTGACCAAATCCTCTGCATCAGCATGAGCTGTTAGCCAATAAAATCCATGACAAAAAGCTTTAGCCATGAGAGACTTAGAGCCGACATGATGACCACAATCTCCTTCATGAATCTCGTGAAGAATTTCACGACCCTCTTTAGGAGAAACACAATGTTGAAACGCCCTAGTAACACTGTAATGGTGCAGTTCTCCGTTGACAATTGTCATCGACTTAGACCGCTGGGTTATCTGTCTGGCCAAGGTTTCATCCTCAGGTAACTCGCCCCGGGTCATATAGGCCAAATATGGAACTGTCTAATCAGGAATAGCATGAAGGGTCGCCACCAATTGCGCCTCCGGGTCAGGAACAACAAGATCTTCTTCTGTAAGCAATTTGACTGAAGGGTTATGCAGAATATCCAAGAAGGTTTTAGGTGGCATCAGCTTATGTTGGGACCCTAACCGGCTCAAATCATCAGCTGCCTCATTCTTCCTGCGATCAATATGTTCAACTTGATAACCTTTGAAATGACCAGCAATAACATCAACCTCACGACGATAAGCCGCCATGAGTGGATCTTTAGAATCCCATTTGCCTGAAACTTGCTGCGCCACCAAATTTGAGTCGCTGAAACATCTCACCCGGCTTAAATTCATCTCCTTGGCCATCCAAAGACCATTGAGCAAAGCTTCGTACTCAGCTGCATTGTTAGTACAAGGGAACGTCAACCTTAAGACATAACCGAATTTATCACCTCATTGGGAAGTCAAGACAACTCCAGCCCCGAGCCTTCCATTTGCCTGGACCCATCAGAATGAATAGTCCAATATGTGTTATCCGGCTTATCTTCATGCATCTGCAGCTCTGTCCAGTCATTGATGAAATCCACGAGTGCTTGAGATTTGATGGCCGTGCGAGGCATATATTTCAAACCATGAGTTCCAAGCTCAATGGCCCACTTGGCTACTCGACCCGTGGCTTATTTGTTTTGAATAATATCCCCTAAAGGAGCCGAACTAACCACAGTGATAGGATGAATGAAGAAATACTGCTTGAGCTTTCGACTAGCCATGAACACCCCATAGACAAGCTTCTGCCAATGCGGATATCTCTGCTTGGACTCAATAAGCACTTCACTGATGTAATAAACCGATCTCTGAGCCAGATATTCCTTACCTGCTTCCTTCCGTTCCACTACAATAGCTACGCTGACAGCCCGGGCATTAGCAACCACATATAATAAAAACGACTCTTTATATATAGGAGCAGCAAGAACCGGCGATTCAGCCAGCTGTTTCTTCAAGGCTTCAAACGCTTCATTAGTAGCATCACTCCAGACAAAATTATCTATCTTTTTCATCATCTGATACAAAGGGATAGCCTTCTCTCCCAACCGGCTTATGAACCGGCTTAAAGCCACAATACGACCGCCAGATGCTGAACATCATTGACACATGTCGGCTTAGCCAGGGAAGTAATAGCCTTAATATTTTTCTGAGTTAGCTTCAATACCCCGTTGAGAAACCAGAAAGCCCAAAAGCTTGCCTACTTGCACACCAAAAACACACTTTGTCGGGTTAAGCATCATCTTATAGACCCAGAGATTGTCAAAGGTATCCTTCAAATCATCTATCAAAGTTTCCTTGTTTCTGGATTTCACCACAATATCATCTACATAAGCATGAATATTGCGCAAACGATTCTGCACACAACGCTGGTAAGTCGCCTGGGCACTCTTGAGCCCAAAAGGCATAGACACATAGTAGAAGGCTCCAAAAGGAGTGATGAAAGCCGTCTTCTCCTGGTTCTTAACTGCCATCTTGATCTGATGATAACCAGAATAAGCATCCAAAAAGCTCAAACACTCAAAACCCGCCGTAGCATCAATGATTTAATCAATACGAGGGAGAGCGAAAGGATCAGCCGGACAAGCCTTGTTTAAGTCCATGTAGTCCACACACATACGCCAAGTGCCATTCCTCTTAAGTATGAGCAATGGGTTAGACAACCACTCCGGATGAAAGACTTCAACAATGAACCCAACAGCTAAGAGCCGGGCCACTTCTTCACCAAAGGCCTTACGCCTCTCCTCATTGAAGCGACGAAGGAATTGCTTGACCGGTTCAAACTTTGGATCAATATTAAGAGTGTCCCAGTGAGTTCCCTTGGTACACCTGGCATATCAGAAGGTTTCCATGCAAAGATGTCCCGGTTCTCATGGATAAACTCGATGAACGCACTTTCCTATTTTGGATCAAGGTTAGCACTGATACTGAACTGCTTGGATGAATCACCAGAAACGAAGTCAACTAGCTTAGTGTCGTCGGCCAACTTAAACTTCAATACCGGATCATGCTCTGTAGTTGGCTTTTTCAAAGATGTCATATCCGCTGGGTCAACATTGTCTTTGTAGAACTTCAATTCCTCTGTTGCACAGACAAACTCAGCATAAGCAGCGTCACCTTCTTTACACTCCAAAGCTATTTTTCGGTTTCCATGCACTATGATGGTCCCCTTGTAACCTGACATGTTGAGCTGCAGATAAACATAACAAGGCCGTGCCATGAACTTGGCATAAGCAGGCCATCCAAACAGAGTGTGATACGAGCTTTTAATCTTGACCACTTCAAAGGTTAGACTCTCGGCCCTGGAATCATGTTCATCCCCAAAGGCTACTTACAAATCGATCTTGCCTACAGGATACGCCGACTTACCAGGTACCACTCCATGAAAAACAGTATTGGACGTCTTAAGATTTTTATCAGTTAACCCCATACGATGAAAAGTATCATAGTAAAGGATATTAATGCTACTACCTCCATCCATGAGTACCTTAGTGAACTTGTATATATCCTCCAACCCGAGACGCCACCACCAAAGCCAAATGACCCAGATTATCAACCCGGGGCAGGTGATCCTCTCGACTCCACACTATGGGTTGCTCGGACCATCGCAAGTAATGGGGAATCGCCGGCTCAACGGCGTTCACAGCCCTTTTATGGAGCTTTTGATCCCGCTTGCATAGACTTGTGGTGAATACGTGATACTGCCCACTGTTCAACTGTTTTGGATTACTTTGATAACCCGACTGCTGCTGCTGCTGAGCCCCCTGACCAGGCTGTTGATTATAACCACCCTGATTGCCTTGATTGCCCTGGCCTTAGAAATCGGAATTAGAACCGCCACCATCGTAACTCGGAGCGTGAGAAACAGAACCTGAGCCACCACCCGGCCCATGATTATTCTGGAAAAGACCGGAAGTTTTGTACTCTTTCATGATGAAGCAATCTTTCCAAAGGTGAGCGGACGACCTTTCCTGTGTACTATGCTTCGGGCAAGGCTGATCCAACATCTGCTCAAGATTGAAACTTGACACTCCAAACTAGGGAGGCGGCTTTCCCTTACGATGCTGACCATTATTCCGCGTGCTGGTATTAGCCACAAAGTCCAAATTGTTATCAGCCTTGCGCTTACCATTGCCCCCATGATTCACCGGGTTATGATGTTGGCTCTTAGTGTTGCCACTCTTCTTTCCCTTTCCCGACTTTTCATTGTGAGACTCGGGGTCCTTGGTACCATCAGAGTTGGCATACTTAACCAGAGCCGCCATCAGTTCCCCCATGTCACTGCAGTGGCGCTTGAGCCGCCCTAGCTTCTATTTAAGGGGAAGAAAACCGCAATTCTTCTCTAACATCAATACTGCTGAGCCGACATTGGTGCGATCCGATGAGTGCAGGATAGTTGAGACCCGGTGCACCGAATGGGTTGTTGACTCACCCTCTTCCTGGACACAGGCGTCCAAATCCACAATTGACATAGGCTGCTTGCACGTATCTTTAAATTTTTGAATAAACTGGGCTTTTAACTTGGCCCATGACCCAATGGAGTTGGCTGGTAGCCCTTTCAACCAAGTACGGTCCGTCCCATCTAGAATCATGGTGAAATACTTAGCACATGCAGCATCGCTAACATCCAGCAGTTCCATGGCCATCTTGTAACTCTCAACCCAAGCTTCAGGGGGTAAATCGGCGTGTAGTTAGGCACCTTGCGACGACCCTTGAAATCCTTAGGCAAACACTCAGTATGTAGAGCCGACGCTAAACATGGCACACCCAAAGTTCTGAAGGTCAGGCCCATCTCCACTGAATTTGACGGATGAGCCGGAGAATGCTGACGAGCCACATACTGAGCTGCCAGCTCAGCCTCCCGATGTGCTCTACCCTGATCCACAACATTCTGAGCATTACCTCCACCACGCGCTGTCTCATGCCCACGAGGCGGGTTGCGGTTTCATCCACTGCTTGGTACGGCTGGTTCATCAATATGCCTGCTATAACTTTTGCTCGGACGTGGCGTGGAGTGGATACGGTCCCGACTGTATGAATAAGCCGCCTGTTGAGCCACAGCCGTTTGGAGTAGCTCTGTTGGAAATATGCCCTAGAGGCAACAATAAAATGGTTATTATTATATTTCCTTGTTCATGATAATTGTCTATTGTTCATGCTATAATTGTATTAACCGAAAACCGTAATACATGTGTGAATACATAGACCACACATGTCCCTAATGAGCCTCTAGTTGACTATCTCGTTGATCAATAGATGGTTATGGTTTCCTGACCATGGACATTGGATGTCATTGATAACAGGATCACATCATTAGGAGAATGATGTGATGGAGAAGACCAAATCCTAAGCATAGCACAAGATCGTGTAGTTCGTTTGCTAAGAGCTTTTCTAATGTCAAGTATCATTTCCTTAGACCATGAGATTGTGTAACTCCCGGATACCGTAGGAATTCTTTGGGTGTACCAAACGTCACAACGTAACTGGGTGGCTATAAAGGTACACTACAGGTATCTCCGAAAGTGTCTGTTGGGTTGGCACGAATCGAGACTGGTATTTGTCACTCCATATGACGGAGAGGTATCTCTGTGCCCACTCGGTAATGCATCATCATAATGAGCTCAATGTGACTAAGTAGTTAGTCATGGGATCATGCATTACGAAACGAGTAAAGTGACTTGCCGGTAATGAGATTGAACGAGGTATTGGGATACCGACGATCGAATCTCGGGCAAGTAACATACCGATTGACAAAGGGAATTGTATACGGGATTGATTGAATCCCCGACATCGTGGTTCATCCGATGAGATCATCATGGAACATGTGGGAGCCAACATGGGTATCCAGATCCCGCTTTTGGTTATTGGTCGGAGAGCTGTCTTGGTCATGTCTGCATGATTCCCGAACCCATAGGGTCTACACACTTAAGGTTTGGTGACATTAGAGTTGTTATGGGAATTAGTATGCAGTTACCGAATGTTGTTCGGAGTCCTGGATGAGATCCCGGACGTCATGAGGAGTTCCAGAATGGTCCGGAAACAAAGATTTATATATGGTAAGTCCTTATTCGGTCACCGGAAATGTTTGGGGGTTTATCGGTATTGTACCGGGACCACCGAAAGAGTTCCGGGGGTCCACCTGGAGGGTCCACCAGCCCCGGAGGACCCTATGGGCTGAATATGGAGGGGAACCAGCCCCTAAGTGGGCTCGGCGCCATCCCCCTAGGGCCCATGCGCCTAGGGTTGGGGGAAACCCTAGAGGGGGCGCCCCACTTGGCTTGGGGGGCAAGCCTCCCTCCTTTGCCCCCCATATGAGATCTAAGGGGGCCGACCCCCTCTCCCCTCCCCTATAAATAGTGGGGGGGGGGTGGGGGTGGGGTGGGATGGCTGCCATACCCCTTCCCCTGGCGCAGCCCTCTTCCCCACAACACCTCCTGCTTCATAGTAGTGCTTGGCGAAGCCCTGCCGGAGAACTGCAAGGTCCACCACCACGCCGTCGTGCTACTGGAGCTCTCCCTCAACTTATCCTCTACCCTTGCTGGATCAAGAAGGAGGAGATGTCCCCGGGCTGTACGTGTGTTGAACGCAGAGGCGCCGTCCATTCGGCGTAGATCAGATCTTCCACGATTTGAATCGCCGCGAGTACGACTCCCTCATCCGCGTTCTAAGTAACACTTCCGCTCAACGATCTTCAAAGGTATGAAGATTCTCATCCTCTCTCTCTTGTTGCTAGAATCTCCTAGATTGATCTTGGTGATGCATAG
The DNA here is from genome assembly GCF_002162155.2 of Triticum dicoccoides. Classification (NCBI taxonomy): domain Eukaryota; kingdom Viridiplantae; phylum Streptophyta; class Magnoliopsida; order Poales; family Poaceae; genus Triticum; species Triticum dicoccoides. The sequence goes on from NC_041389.1 coordinate 51,717,101, forward strand.
AAAATTTTGAATTTCTGCTACGTTCCCCAACAATGGCATCATGAGCTAGGTCTATACGTAGATTCTATGCACAAGTAGAACACAAGTAGTTGTGGGCGTTGTTTTTGCTCAATTTGCTTACTGTTACTAGTCCTATCTTGTTTCGACGGTATTGTGGGATGAAGCGGCCCAGACCGACCTTACACGTACACTTACATGAGACAGGTTCCACCAACTGACATGCACTAGTTGCATAAGGTGGCTAGCGGGTGCCAATCTCTCCCACTTTAGTCGGATCGAATTTGATGAAAAGGGTCCTTATGAAGGGTAAATAGCAATTGGCAGATCACTGTTATGGCTTTGCGTAGGTAAGAAACGTTCTTGCTAGAAACCCGTAGCAGCCACGTAAAACATGCAACAACAATTAGAGGACGTCTAACTTGTTTTTGTAGGGCATGCTATGTGATGTGATATGGCCAAAAGAATGTGAGGAATGATATGTGATGTATGAGATTGATCATGTTCTTGTAATAGGAATCATGACTTGCATGTCGATGAGTATGACAACCGGCAGGAGCCATAGGAGTTGTCCTAATTTATTGTATGACCTGCGTGTCATTGAACAACGCCATGTAATTACTTTACTTTATTGCTAACCGTTAGCCGTAGTAGTAGAAGTAATAGTTGTTGAGACAACTTCATGGAGACACGATGATGGAGATCATGGTGTCATGCCGGTGACGAAGGTGATCATGCCGCGCTTCAAAGATGGAGATCAAAGGCGCAAGATGATAATGGCCATATCATGTCACTTTATGATTTGCATGTGATGTTTATCATGTTTAAATCTTATTTGCTTAGAATGATGGTAGCATAAATAAGATGATCCCTCACTAAAATTTCAAGAAAGTGTTCCCCCTAACTGTGCACCGTTGCGCAAGTTTGTTGCTTTGAAGCACCATGTGATGATCGGGTGTGATAGATTCTAACATTCACATACAACCGGTGTAAGCCAGATTTACACATGCAAAACACTTAGGTTGACTTGACGAGCCTAGCATGTACAGACATGGCCTCGAAACACAAGAGACCGAAAGGTCGAACATGAGTCGTATAGTAGATATGATCAACATGAAGATGTTCACCGATGATGACTAGTCCGTCTCATGTGATGATCGCACACGGCCTAGTTGACTCAGATCGTGTATCACTTAGATGACTAGAGTGATGTCTATCTGAGTGGGAGTTCATTAAAATTTTATTAGATGAACTTAATTATCATGAACATAGTCTAAAAACATCTATGCAATATGTCTTGTAGATCAAATGGCCCATGCTAATGTTGCCCTCAAACTTCAACGCATTCCTAGAGAAAACCAAGCTGAAAGACGATGGTAGCAACTATACGGACTGGGTCCGGAACTTGAGGATCATCCTCATAGCTGCCAAGAAAGCTTATGTCCTAGAAGCACCCTAGGTGAAGCACCCATTTTCCCAGCAACTCAAGACGTTATGAATGCCTGGCAGTCACGTAGTGATGATTACTCCCTGGTTCAGTGTTGCACGCTTTACAGCTCAGAACCGGGCTCCAAACGCGTTTTGAGCAGCACGGAGCATATGAGATGTTCCAAGAGCTAAAAATGGTTTTCCAAGCTCATGCTCGGGTCGAGAGATATGAAGTCTCTGACAAGTTCTACAGTTGTAAGATGGAGGAAAACAATTCTGTCAGTGAGCACATACTCACTATGTCCGGGTTACACAACCATTTGTCTCAGCTAGGAGTTAATCTCCCAGATGACTCGGTCATTGACAGAATCCTCCAGTCGCTCCCACCTAGCTACAAGAGATTTGTGATGAACTACAATACGCAGGGGGTGGAGAAGTCCATTCCTGAGTTATATTCAATGCTGAAATCAGCGGAGGTGGAAATCAAAAAGGAACATCAAGTGTTGATGGTGAATAAGACCACTAGTTTCAAGAAAGGCAAGGGTAAAAAGAACTTCAAGAAGGACGGAAAGGGAGTTTCCACGCCCGGTAAATCAGTTGCCGGGAAGAAGCCAAGCAATGGACCCAAGCCCGAGACTCAGTGCTTTTATTGCAAGGGAAATGGTCACTGGAAGCGGAACTGCCCCAAGTACTTAGCGGATAAGAAGGCTGGCAACACCAAACGTATATGTGATATGCATGTTATTGATGTGTACCTTACGAGTACTCGTAGTAGCTCCTTGGTATTTGATACCAGTGCAGTTGCTCATATTTGTAACTCAAAACAGGAGCTGCGGAATAAGCGGAGACTGGCGAAGGATGAGGTGACGGTGCGCGTCGGGAATGGTTCCAAGGTCGATGTGATCGCTGTCGGCACGCTACCTCTACATTTACCTACGCGATTAGTTTTAAACCTCAATAATTGTTATTTAGTGCCATCTTTGAGCATGAACATTGTATCTGGATCTCGTTTAATGCGAGATGGCTACTCATTTAAATTCGAGAATAATGGTTGTTCTATTTATATGAGAGATATGTTTTATGGTCATGCCCCACTGGTCAACGGTTTATTCTTATTGAATCTTGAACGTGATGTTACACATATTCATAGTGTGAATACCAAAAGATGTAAGGCTAATAATGATATTCCCACATACTTGTGGCACTGCCGCCTTGGTCACATTGGTGTCAAACGCATGAAGGAACTCAATGCAAATGGACTTCTGGAGTCTCTTGATTATGAATCATTTGACACCTGCGAACCATGCCTTTTGGGAAAGATGACCAAGAGTCCATTCTCCGGAACAATGGAGCGAGCAACCAACTTGTTGGAAGTAATACATACTGATGTGTGCGGTCCAATGACCGTTGAGGCTCACGGTGGCTATCATTATGTTCTCACCCTCACTGATGACTTAAGTAGACATGGGTATGTCTACTTGATGAAACACAAGTCTGAGACCTTTGAAAAGTTCAAGGAATTTCAGAGAGAGGTGGAGAATCAACGTGACAGGAAAATAAAGTTCCTATGATCAGATCGTGGAGGAGAATATTTGAGTCACTAGTTTGGTACACACTTAAGGAAATGTGGAATTGTTTCACAACTCACGCCGCCTGGAACACCTCAGTGTAATGGTGTATCTGAACATCGTAATCACACTCTATTGGATATGGTGCGATCTATGATGTCTCTTACCGATTTACCGCTATCATTTTGGGGTTATGCTTTAGAGACAACCACATTCATTTTAAATAGGGCACCGTCTAAATCCGTTGAGACGACACCATATGAATTATGGTTTGGGAAGAAACCTAAGCTGTCGTTTCTAAAAGTTTGGGGATGCGATGCTTATGTCAAGAAACTACAACCTGAAAAGCTCAAACCCAAGTCAGAAAAATGCGTCTTCATAGGATACCCTAAGGAAACCATAGGGTATACCTTCTACCTCAGATCCGAAGGCAAGATCTTCGTTGCCAAGAATGGATCCTTTCTAGAGAAAGAGTTTCTCTCGAAAGAAGTAAGTGGGAGGAAAGTAGAACTTGATGAAGTACTGGCTCTTGAACCGGAAAGTAGCGCAACTCAGGAAGATGTTTCTGTGGTGCCTGCACCAACTAGAGAGGAAGTTAATGATCATGATCAAGGAACTTCGGATCAATTTGCTACTGAACTTCGTAGGTCCACAAGGACACGTTCCACACCAGAGTGGTATGGCAACCCTGTCCTGGAAATCATGTTGTTAGACAACGGTGAACCTTCGAACTATTAAGAAGCGATGGCAGGCCCAGATTCCAACAAATGGCTTAAAGCCATGAAATCCAAGATAGGTTCCATGTATGAAAACAAAGTATTGACTTTGACAGACTTGCCCGATGATCGGCGAGCCATAGAAAATAAATGGATCTTTAAGAAGAAGACTGACGCAGATGGTAATGTGACCATCTATAAAGCTCGGCTTGTCGCTAAGGGTTATCAACAAGTTCAAGTGGTTGACTACGATGAGACCTTCTCACCCGTAGTGAAGCTGAAGTTCGTCTGAATCTTGTTAGCAATTGCCGCATTCTATGTTTATGAGATATGGCAAATGGACGTCAAAACGGCATTCCTGTCAGGACCCCGACTCGATGTCACATCAATCTAGCTTGTAACACCTCATATCACTTTGCGGCCTCACGCACGGTATTCCCACGGGTGTCGCCTTACCTTTCCCGGGACCGTTTGCGCCTTTTGGCTCACATATATGATAGTGTCGCTAGCATCCATATGATAAGGAGACCGGGCTGACATGACTAGTTGTAAACCCAAAGTGGCGCAGACTTACAGGGACAGGCATCCATGACCCAGCTTCGAACGTGTCGGTCATCAGCAAGTGGGTCCGGGCTGTAGCACTGGGCTAGCAGGACTCCGGTAAACCGGGCTGTAGCGGGCTAACAGGACTCCGGTACTCAATGCGTGACATTTCCCCGAAGGGACAGACACAGGAACGAAGAAGGACACATGCCGGCCAGCCTAAGTGTTCCAGAGCAGTAGCAAGCTACCATGGCTCAGCGGTAACACTAGGAGACATTTCCCGGTAAGAGAGGCTACTAAAGATAAACAACTAGATAGTCAGATCCCACACATACCAAGCATTTCAATATCATACACACAATATGCTCGATATGTGCAAATACAACATGGCATCACAACATGACTCTACGACACAAGTACTTTATTTAAGGCTCAGAGAGCCATACATAACATACACATAGGTACGGGTCACACGACCCAGCATTCAAGTCATACAGTCATACAAACCAGCAGCGGAAGTAACTTGTCTGAGTACAGACAACTAGTAAAATAAAAGAGGCTTGGAAAGCCTAGCTATACTACGTGGTCCTTCACAAGCTTAGGATCACCACCTGGGCCTTAGCCTACTCATTGATGTCAATGTCTACGAAGAACCCATCAGAAGGGGTTGCAGCGTCTTCTGTAAAAATGTAAATTATAGCAACATGAGTACAAAGGTACTCAGCAAGACTTACATCAGATCCTACATACATGCACATTATCAAGAAGGGTTGGTGGAGTGGTTGCAGCAAGCCAGCTTTGACTCTTGGCTAGGCTATCTTACGAGACTTCAACTTGAAATGGTTTTGCGCACACGAGTCCACTACTCACCACTTCAATACACTACCGAGGATCCACCTCCGTCTTCCTACGGAAGAGCCATCCTCAGCACTCACACTTATCTTGAGGCTTTTAGTAGTTTCCATTCAATTGTCTATGAACTGTATAGGCAACCAAGTAGTCCTTTACCGCGGACGCGGCTATTCGAATAGATCATGATAACCCTGCAGGGGTGTACTTCTTCATACACGCTCTCAACACTTACCGTCGTTTACACGACATGTACTCGGCAACCTTCAAGCGGAAGCCCAACGTGGGTGTCGTCCACGACCTACCTAATCACCTAAGTTTCCAATCCAGGTTTATCGCCTATCCAGGTTCCATCCGCAGGGAGTCCGGCCGAGGTTTCCCATACGGCCCCGAACGATGTGTACAGGGGACCGTGACACCTAACGGGTGCCCGGTATCCCCGGCCACGTACCTACCGCATCACAGCCCACCCCTCCGGTCAGCGCTGTCCACGGCCTCCAGTAGGCTACAAACACCAGAAACTACTTGCAACTCCTAGACGGAGAACTAGGGTGAATAAGAAGCCGAGAGGGTCCATTGGTTTCGGGCCCAATGCATGGTAGTAGCTGATTCTTAAATCACACATACAGATCTCAGTGCTTAAGGTCGGCTTCAATGAAACAACCCACCATGTACTCCTACATGGCCTCTCATCGATACCTTTACCAAATCGTGTTCACCACACCACTCTCATTACCGACATAATCAATTCACTCTAGTCCATCACCCAGATGAACCAGACCTGACACGACTCTAAGCATAGCAGGCATAGCAAGGTAGGAACAACACATACATATGGCTCAATCAACTCCTACACATGCTAGTGGGTTTCATCTAGTTACTGTGGCAATGACAGGTCATGCAGAAGAAGTGGGTTCAACTACCGTAGCACACAGCAGTTTGAAACGCGTTGTCTTAATGCAGTAAAAGAGAGCAGGAGCGAGAACATGGGATTGTATCGATATGATCAAATGGTTGGTTGCTTGCCTGATGGTTCGATGCACTGATACGGTTCTTCGTTAGGGTAATCACGGTACTCCTCGGAGGCAGAACCTGCCGCAAGAACACCGATACACAACCATCACCAAACAATGTGCAACAATATGATGCATGCATGAAACATGTCAATATGAGTGTGTTGGGCTAATGCAACTAAGACCAGAAGGGTTTGAACCAATTTGAATCAAAGATTCAAATTTCAAACTCAAACATGGCCCTTTAAAGTGTTTTTCCTTGTTCTGCATTAAACATCAAGTTAACTTGTTTAATCATGCATGAAAATAGTACAGATGGATAGATTGAATTTTTCTGATCATTTTTCATATATAATTTGTCTGATTTGGAGTTACAGAATAAAAGTTATGAATTTTTGAAGTTTAAACTATATTCTGGAATTTCCTATATTAGATTAAATCCAGAAAATCAATTACTGCGTCAGCCTGACGTCAGTGTGACATCAGCAGGTCAACGGGACACGTCCGGGTCAGACCTGACAGTGGGTCCCGCGTGTCAGTGTGATTAATTAAACTAAAATTAATTTAAACTAATCCTAATTAGTTAACAGGGCTGGGCCCCACCTGTCATCGACTCAGGAGAGTCAACCAGGGCCCACCCGTGGTCAAACCCGGGTCGGCTGCACCGGCGTTTAGCCGCCGGCGAGCCCGACGCGGCGGCGGAAGTGGTTTTGGCCGTTTCGGCCACCAAATGGGTCGCGGAGACCATCGGAGTGGAGCTGAGGACGAGCCGCAGCTCTTGGTGAAGTCCGTTGGGGTCGGGGTGGCCGGAGTTGGCGCCGGCGATGACTTTGGCGGCCACCGGAGTTTGGCCGAAGTCGAACTTGACGCAAGAGGGGTCGGTGAGGTGCTGGGAGTAGCTAGTTAGGTGCTACGTGACGCGGTGAGCATGATGGACACCAGTTTGTGGCCGGAGGGTGACCGGGAGCACGTCGGCGACGAGCTCCACGGCGGTGCGTGCGGTTGAGCTCCGGGAGGTCGCTACATGGCTCGGGAGCAAGAAAAGGAGGGAGGGGAAGATGGCTAAGCTCACGGGGAGTTCGACGAAGCACTTGGTGCGGCCGGGGACGGACCGGAGCGACGACGGCGTTGAAGGGGATCTCCGGCGACAGCGGTTCGGTCGAGGTCGATGCAGTGGGCTCGGGCCTTGCGAGCGCTCGGGGCTCGGCTTGCTCGAAGGAGAGGAGGGTAGCGGAGCTCCTGGACACGGCGGCATGGCGTGGGGTCGACGGAGGGCGTGGCTACGGCGAGGGGTTGGCGGCGATGGCGTCGGCCATGGCGAGGGAGCGCGAGAGAGAGGGGTTGGGGGAGAATGGAGGTGTCCTGCGGGTTCACGACGCTGCGTGGAGCTCATCCATCCAGCCCCGAGGCGAGGAGGTGGAGCAGGGCGGCAGCCAGCTGCGTGGCGCGCGCTGCGGTCGCCGTCGGGCACCTGCCTGCCTGCCTGGCCGGCAAGCAGCTCGCTAGAGCGGCGCTGGGCTGGGCCGGCAGGTGGGCCGGGTGCTGGGCGCCAGGTAAGGTTTTTCTATTTTTTTCTGTTTTCTGTTTTTAATACTTCTGCAACTTTTTTGAATTAATAAAAATACTTAGGCAACTCCTAAAATCACCAAACCACTCCTGGTCCATAGTTGGATTATTTCCAACATGAAACATTTTAGTTTGGAGATATTTGAGCATTTAAATATTTTATATAATTTTAAATGCCCAAATTCAAATATTTATGATTTAATTCAAAAACCCTAAGATGGCCTAGGAAAATGTGCATCACTTTTGGCAGAGGTTCTGAACCAAGACAAAAATGGTGGGCATTTTAGAAGGGCATTTCAGGTGCATTGAAAAAGTTTTTAGTAAACCCTAATTGGTTTCAGAGGGGACTGGGGGTTCTGTCATCCCCATTTCAGGTTTCTGATGAAAGAATAAACATGATGCAACACTCTAATGCATGACTAGCCAGGGTGTGACAACTCACCCCCACTCAAAAGAATCTCGTCCCGAGATTTGGGTTCTTCCGGAAAGAGGGCGGGATACTCGAGTCGAAGACGATCCTCACTTTCCCAAGTTGCTTCATCCTCAGAATGGTGCGACCATTGAACTTTGAGAAACTTGATATTATGACGTCGAGTGGAACGCTCGGCCTGATCGAGGATACGAATGGGGTACTCTCGATATGTGAGATTATCTTGGAGATCAAGCGTTTCATGGTCCACTCCACGGATAGGATCCGAGAAGCAACGCCTGAGTTGAGAAACGTGGAAGACATCGTGGACTCTGGAGAGATGCGGAGGTAGTTCCAACTGGTAGGCAACTTCTCCTTGTTTAGCGAGAATGCGAAAAGGTCCAATGTAACGAGGAGCCAATTTGCCTTTGATACCGAAATGATGGGTTCCCTTCAGAGGAGTAACCCGAAGGTAAGCCTTCTCGTCAACCTCGAAAGTCATAGCCTTATGTTTTCGGTCATATTGACTCTTTTGACGAGATTGGGCTGTTTTCAACTTTTCACGAACGATGCGAACTTGCTCTTCTACTTCCTGAATCATATCCAGGCCAAAGAATTGTCTTTCCCCGGTTTCTGACCAGTTAAGGGGTGTTCGACAACGTCGTCCATAGAGAACTTCAAAAGGGGCTTTACCCAAGCTAGATTGATAGCTGTTGTTATAAGCAAATTCGGCAAATGGAAGGCATTTCTCCCACTCCATTCCGAATGAGATAACAGAGGATCAAAGCATGTCTTCTAGGATCTGGTTGACGCGTTCTACCTGACCACTCGATTGAGGGTGAAAAGCGGTGCTAAAAGAGAGACGGGTTCCCATAGCATTTTAGAAACTTTCCCAAAATCGAGAGGTGAACAGACTTCCTCGATCCGAGTTAATTTCCAAAGGAACACCATGGAGAGACACTATTCGGGAGATGTATAAGTCTGCTAACTGACTAGCAGTTATACTCTCACGAACAGGTAAGAAATGGGACACTTTGGAAAGACGATCGACAACGACGAAGATAGCATTATTCCCTCTCTTGGTGCTGGGAAAACCGGTAATGAAATCCATACCAATTTTATCCCATTTCCATTCAGGAATAGCTAGGGGTTGAAGGGTGCCAGCAGGCCGTTGATGCTCTGCTTTTACACGATGGCAGACGTCGCAATTAGCAATATACTGAGCAATTTCTCTCTTCATCCTAGTCCACCAGAACCTCTGGCGTAGGTCCTGATACATCTTAGTACTACCGGATGAATAGTGAGAGGAGATTCATGAGCTTCCTTAAGGATCAATCGTCTCAGGTTTCGCACCTTGGGAACCACTAGTCGATTCCCGAAGTATACGACCCCTTGATCATCAATGGAGAAACAATTCGCAACTCCTTTCTTGATGTTTCTCTTAATGCGGGAAATTCCCGGATCTACCTTCTGTGCTTTGATGATCTGATCCGTAAGGGTAGGTTTTGCCACCAAGGTGGAAAGAAAACCTTGAGGAACAATGTGAAGGTTAAGCTTCCGAAATTCCTCATGGAGAAGCGGTTGACTTTGTTGTAACATCAGGTTGTTACAATAAGATTTACGACTTAGCGCATCAGCCATGACGTTAGCTTTCCCTGGGGTGTAAGTTATTCCTAAGTCGAAATCTGTGATCAACTCAACCCAACGTCTTTGCCTGAGATTCAAATCCGGTTGGGTGAAGATGTACTTAAGACTTTGGTGATCAGTGAATATTTCGCAACGATTACCGAGGAGGTAATGTCGCCAGGTCTTAAGTGCATAGACTACGGCTGCAAGCTCTAGATCATGAGTAGGATAATTCTCCTCATGTGGGTGCAATTGCCGTGAGGCGTAAGCAATTACGTGTCGATCTTGCATGAGAATGCAACCTAGTCCTTGTCGCGAGGCGTCGCAGTAGATAACAAAGTCCTTAGAGAAATCTGGCGGTACCAGTACGGGAGCAGAAGTCAGGCGTCTTTTCAGTTCCTGAAAGCTGTGCTCACATTGTGGAGTCCATTCGAACTTCTTATCTTTCTTGAGGAGTTCGGTTAGAGGTTTAGCAACTTTGGAGAAATTTTCGACAAAGCGACGGCAATAGCTCGCTAAGCCCAGAAAACTCCGAACTTGCTTGACCGATTCAGGTGGAGTCCAATCCAGGACGGCTTGAACTCGCTCAGGGTTAACAGCAATACCTTTACCAGATATTACATGACCCAGATAGGTCACTTCTGACAACCAAAATTCACATTTAGAAAACTTGGCATAAAGGCGATGCTCTCGAAGTTTCTTCAACACTAGCCTTAGATGTTCGGCATGTTCTTCCTCATTCTTGGAGTAGATGAGTATATCATCGAGGTAAACAACGACGAATTTATCCAAATACTCCATGAAGATTGAGTTCATTAACCGAGAAAAGGTGGCTGGAGCGTTGGTTAAACCGAAGGACATGACGGTGTACTCGTATTGGCCATAACGAGTAACAAAGGCCGTTTTAGGAATGTCCCCGTTTCTGATTTTGATTTGATGGTAGCCCAACCTCAAATCCATTTTGGAGAAGACTGAGGATCCAGCGAGCTGATCATACAGGTCGTTGATCCTGGGGAGCGGATATTTGATCTTGATTGTGACCAAATTGACAGGTCGATAATCTACAACCATCTGGTCCGTACCATCCTTCTTCTTGACGAAGAGGACCGGGCAAGCCCACGGAGATGAACTAGGTCGGATGAAACCCTTTTTCAAGGACTCATTGAGTTGTTTCTTAAGCTCAACTAGTTCTAGTGGTGCCATCTTGTAGGGTCTTCTAGCAATCGGGACGGTTCCTGCAATAAGGTCTATTACGAACTCAACATCCCTGTCAGCTGGAACACCTGGCAATTCCTCTGGGAAGACATCCGGGAAGTCACGGACTACCGGGACGTCCTCAAGGTCTGGCAAAGGGCGGGCGTTAAGAGAATATAACTGTCGCTTGGCTATTCGGGTCAAGACATTGACTATCTTCCCCGAAGGATGAGTGAGTTGAACAGTCCTAGAGAAGCAATCAATTTTGGCATGATGAGCTGACATCTAGTCCATACCCAAAATGATATTAATATCTGAAAATTTGAGAGCTATCAAAGATGCAAGGAAAACAAGTCTGTCGACTTGGATTTCATTTCCATAACTTACCCTGGAGGTTTGCCATCTAGAACCGGGAGTAGAAATTTCCATAGTGGATGGCATGTCACAGAATGCGGTGTTATGCAAACGAGCATAGTTCTCGGATATAAATGAATGAGATACTCCTGTATCGAAAAGAACAGATGCCGGGTGGCAATTAACAAGGAGCGTACCGAGAACGACGTTGGGATCCTCTTGAGCTTCTTCGACAGAGATACAGTTGACATGGCCACGTGTAGCGGTGGCCGGCTTGGCGTGGAACACTTTCCCTGTCGGCTTGCCACGGCCAACAGCTTTAGCAGGTTGGTTGGGATTGGTCTGGGGACACTCACGCATATAGTGGCCAGATTCCCCACACTTGAAACAAGTCACAGAACTGGTACGTGGAGGAGCACTGTTGGTTGGACCACCATAGGGCTTGGCTGGTGCAGACTGTTGAACGGGGCGAGGCGCCTGGAAGGATGGCCTCGGTGTGAACCTGGGTGGCAGGGCAGTGTTGGGCACCCACACGCGGCGCTTCTGAGGACCAGCACCGGATGAGGAACCCACGTCACGGCCATGCTTGCGTGTTGCATCATAATCAGTCTGACCAGTCTCAGCACTGATGGCCTTGTTAACAAGCTTCTGAAAAGATGTGCACTCATGCAGACGGAGGTCGCGGCGAAGCTCAGGACTAAGCCCCTTACGGAACCTTGCTTGCTTCTTGGCATCAGTAGAAACTTCCTCAGTGGCATATCGTGCGAGGTTACCGAACTCCCTGCTGTAAGCATCCACAGAGAGTCGGCCCTGAGTGAAACTGCAAAATTCCTCACGTTTACGGTCCATGAGACCCTCCGGAATGTGATGTTCACGGAAAGCCTCGCTGAATTCAGCCCAAGTAGTGACATGGCCCGCTGGGCGCATAGCTCCATAATTCTCCCACCATAGACTGGCGGGGCCTTCAAGATGATATGCAGCAAAGGTGACCTTGTCAGCCTCAGCTACTAGCGTGGAGCGCAGTTTGTGAGAAATACTGCGAAGCCAGTCATCAGCGTCGAGAGGCTCGACGGAGTGGTGGAACATGGGTGGATGTCATTTGATGAAATCACTGAGTGACACCACGTTAGTCCTCTGATGGTGTGCTGTGTTCTGTTCAATACGCTCCAACAAACGGTTGGTCTCCCGCTTGTTTCTTTCGGCTTCCATCATAACCTCGGCTAGAGAAGGAGGATGACGCAGATTTGCATTCCTGACTTCACTGCCTTCGGCCTGCTCTTGAGGAGCAGGGTTAGTGCGCGTGTTGACCATCCTAGGTGAACAAGACAATGATTTAGTCAGAATGATAAGATTCCGACATAGAATACAGAATGTAAGGAATAACTCGGAATGCAAGATGATCATCCGTATGACATGGTAGATACAGAAACTGCTTCTTTATTCCATCGTCATACACACCATACAAGGTTTAGTACAAGACCAAACAAGGTACTATTACGGTGAAAAGAGGATTACATCTCATCGGAGGCATTCCAAGCTCCTATACATTATTTTTCTACACCTCCGGAATGCGGTACAAACTAGGTCATATCCCACGAGTCACGCAGGACGATAGACGACACAGCTAGCACAAACTAGTGATACTACCACTAACTCAGACCGATCCGTAGTAGTCCTCGTAGAAGTCACCTCCATAGCCTGGAAGCTCAACATGATCATCCGGGAACAGACGATCTCGCGGAGCTTGTGGACCATAGGGGCTAGGATGAGGTCTTGGACCAACAGACGGTGGCCTACGGGGACCGCGAGGTGGGGTGATGCCTCCTACATCACGCCAACCCATCACATCTGGTAGAGCAGATCTCACAGGATAGAGATCGCGCATATCCGAATATCCAGCTTGCACCGCCGGTGCAAAACGAGTCAACGTGGCCCAATGGTCAGCACGGGTATTGAAAAGCTCTAGCCTCAAGGCCCGATTTTCACGGTCCTTATCCTCGAGCATCTCAGCAGTGGTGCGAGTCCGTGAATCCTCCTGAGTGGGGTCAGCATAGATAGCCTGGAGATACCCTTGTGCTCCCGGAAGTGATCCTGGCATATACCGGAAATCAGAGTCCCGAAATAGGCCAGACCTGACTCGCATGATGGTCATCACAGAGTAGGCGGCGTCCTGCACAACCATCTCAATAGTAACCCCGAGTCCATAGGAGCAGTGAAGGGGCTCGGTGGATCCAGGATAAGATGGAAATATCCTGACAGTGCAGAGATACTGGCTTTGATTAAAGTCTCGAAATTGCTCTTCGACCGTGTACTCAGGATACCAACGGTATCCAGTCTCAGTCATTACCCTGACCAACATGGCGGTATGACCGGGTACATCTAGGCATCGAGTCAGGCGAACCACTTGATTGAGGTCGCGAGTGGCCATCTGAAAGCACAATCATAATGCAAAGGCATTAGAATTCCTAGTAAAATTTTGGCAGCATAACAGCTGTAAATGCTCAAGAAGGATTTTGAGTCATTTGACAAAGGATTTCATACACACTCAACATCATCATATCAAAGTTCTGAGTCCATCCTAACAACATAATGTGGTAGTAGAACTGAACTAGGCTTGTATCCATCAAACCTATAAGGTACTACTGATTAGTAACACGTGATCCTGATAGAGAGAATAGATCCTAATTCCTTAACCCCCGGTGGAAGAATAGACTGACTCAGATCAGAATGTCATAAGATAAAGGAGTAAAAAGAACCTTACGTTCCAACCCACAAACAATTCCCCTACATATAACTAAAGAATTTCTAGACTCAACATCGACCAGTTTAGCTTGGAGAACCTACAGGCAGTCCGGCTCTGATGCCAACGCTGTCAGGACCCCGACTCGATGTCACATCGATCTAGCTTGTAACACCTCATATCACTTTGCGGCCTCACGCACGGTATTCCCACGGGTGTCGCCTTACCTTTCCCGGGACCGTTTGCACCTTTTGGCTCACGTATATGATAGTGTCGCTAGCATCCATATGATAAGGAGCCCGGGCTGACATGACTAGTTGTAAACCCAAAGTGGCGCAGACTTACAGGGACAGGCATCCATGGCCCAGCTTCAAACGTGTCGGTCATCAGCAAGTGGGTCCGGGCTGTAGCACTGGGCTAGCAGGACTCCGGTAAACCGGGCTGTAGCGGGCTAACAGGACTCCGGTACTCAATGCGTGACATTTCCCCGAAGGGACAGACACAGGAACGAAGAAGGACACATGCCGGCCAGCCTCAGAGTTCCAGAGCAGTAGCAAGCTACCATGGCTCAGCGGTAACACTAGGAGACATTTCCCGGTAAGAGAGGCTACTAAAGATAAACAACTAGATAGTCAGATCCCACACATACCAAGCATTTCAATATCATACACACAATATGCTCGATATGTGCAAATACAACATGGCATCACAACATGACTCTACGACACAAGTACTTTATTTAAGGCTCAGAGAGCCATACATAACATACACATAGGTACGGGTCACACGACCCAGCATTCAAGTCATACAGTCATACAAACCAGCAGCGGAAGTAACTTGTCTGAGTACAGACAACTAGTAAAATAAAAGAGGCTTGGAAAGCCTAGCTGTACTACATGGTCCTTCACAAGCTCAGGATCACCACCTGGGCCTTAGCCTACTCATTGATGTCAACGTCTACGAAGAACCCATCAGAAGGGGTTGCAGCGTCTTCTGTAAAAATGTAAATTATAGCAACATGAGTACAAAGGTACTCAGCAAGACTTACATCAGATCCTACATACATGCACATTATCAAGAAGGGTTGGTGGAGTGGTTGCAGCAAGCCAGCTTTGACTCTTGGCTAGGCTATCTTATGAGACTTCAACTTGAAATGGTTTTGCGCACACGAGTCCACTACTCACCACTTCAATACACTACCGAGGATCCACCTCCGTCTTCCTACGGAAGAGCCATCCTCGGCACTCACACTTATCTTGAGGCTTTTAGTAGTTTCCATTCACTTGTCTATGAACTGTATAGGCAACCAAGTAGTCCTTTACCGCGGACGCGGCTATTCGAATAGATCATGATAACCCTGCAGGGGTGTACTTCTTCATACACGCTCTCACCACTTACCGTCGTTTACACGACATGTACTCGGCAACCTTCAAGCGGAAGCCCAACGTGGGTGTCGGCCACGACCTACCTAATCACCTAAGTTTCCAATCCAGGTTTATCGCCTATCCAGGTTCCATCCGCAGGGAGTCCGGCCGAGGTTTACCATACGGCCCCGAACGATGTGTACAGGGGACCATGACACCTAACGGGTGCCCGGTATCCCCGGCCACGTACCTACCGCATCACAGCCCACCCCTCCGGTCAGCGCTGTCCACGGCCTCTAGTAGGCTACAAACACCAGAAACTACTTGCAACTCCTGGACGGAGAACTAGGGTGAATAAGAAGCCGAGAGGGTCCATTGGTTTCGGGCCCAATGCATGGTAGTAGCTGATTCTTAAATCACACATACAGATCTCAGTGCTTAAGGTCAGCTTCAATGAAACAACCCACCATGTACTCCTACATGGCCTCTCATCGATACCTTTACCAAATCGTGTTCACCACACCACTCTCATTACCGACATAATCAATTCACTCTAGTCCATCACCCAGATGAACCAGACCTGACACGACTCTAAGCATAGCAGGCATAGCAAGGTAGGAACAACACATACATATGGCTCAATCAACTCCTACACATGCTAGTGGGTTTCATCTAGTTACTGTGGCAATGACAGGTCATGCAGAGGAAGTGGGTTCAACTACCGTAGCACACAGCAGTTTGAAACGCGTTGTCTTAATGCAGTAAAAGAGAGCAGGAGCGAGAACATGGGATTGTATCGATATGATCAAATGGTTGGTTGCTTGCCTGATGGTTCGATGCACTGATACGGTTCTTCGCTAGGGTAATCACGGTACTCCTTGGAGGCAGAACCTGCCGCAAGAACACCGATACACAACCATCACCAAACAATGTGCAACAATATGATGCATGCATGAAACATGGCAATATGAGTGTGTTGGGCTAATGTAACTAAGACCAGAAGGGTTTGAACCAATTTGAATCAAAGATTCAAATTTCAAACTCAAACATGGCCCTTTAAAGTGTTTTTCCTTGTTCTGCATTAAACATCAAGTTAACTTGCTTAATCATGCATGAAAATAGTACAGATGGATAGATTGAATTTTTCTGATCATTTTTCATATATAATTTGTCTGATTTGGAGTTACAAAATAAAAGTTATGAATTTTTGAAGTTTAAACTATATTCTGGAATTTCCTATATTAGATTAAATCCAGAAAATCAATTACTGCGTCAGCCTGACGTCAGTGTGACATCAGCAGGTCAACGGGACACGTCCGGGTCAAACCTGACAGTGGGTCCCGCGTGTCAGTGTGATTAATTAAACTAAAATTAATTTAAACTAATCCTAATTAGTTAACAGGGCTGGGCCCCACCTGCCATCGACTCGGGAGAGTCAACCAGGGCCCACCCGTGGTCAAACCCGGGTCGGCTGCACCGGCGTTTAGCCGCCGGCGAGCCCGACGCGGCGGCGGAAGTGGTTTTGGCCGTTTCGGCCACCAAATGGGTCGCGGAGACCATCGGAGTGGAGCTGAGGACGAGCCGCAGCTCTTGGTGGAGTCCGTTGGGGTCGGGGTGGCCGGAGATGGCGCCGGCGACGACTTTGGCGGCCACCGGAGTTCGGCCGAAGTCGAACTTGACGCAAGAGGGGTCGGTGAGGTGCGGGGAGTAGCTAGTTAGGTGCTACGTGACGCGGTGAGCATGATGGACACCAGTTTGTGGCCGGAGGGTGACCGGGAGCACGTCGGCGACGAGCTCCGCGGCGGTGGGTGCGGTTGAGATCCGGGAGGTTGCTACATGGCTCGGGAGCAAGAAAAGGAGGGAGGGGAAGATGGCTAAGCTCACGGGGAGTTCGACGAAGCACTTGGTGCGGCCGGGGACGGACCGGAGCGACGACGGCGTTGAAGGGGATCTCCGGCGACGGCGGTTCGGTTGAGGTCGATTCAGTGGGCTCGAGCCTTGCGAGCGCTCGGGGCTCGTCTTGCTCGAAGGAGAGGAGGGTAGCGGAGCTCCTGGACACGGCGGCACAGCGTGGGGTCGACGGAGGGCGTGGCTACGGCGAGGGGGTGGCGGCGATGGCGTCGGCCATGGCGGGGGAGCGAGAGAGAGAGGGGTTGGGGGAGAATGGAGGTGTCCTGCGGGTTCACGGCGCTGCGTGGAGCTCATCCATCCAGCCCCGAGGCGAGGAGGTGGAGCAGGGCGGCAGCCAGCTGCGTGGCGCGCGCTGCGGTCGCCGTCGGGCACCTGCCTGCCTGCCTGGCCAGCAAGCAGCTCGCTGGAGCGGCGCTGGGCTGGGCCGGCAGGTGGGCCGGGTGCTGGGCGCCAGGTAAGGTTTTTCTATTTTTTTCTGTTTTCTGTTTTTAATACTTCTGCAACTTTGTTGAATTAATAAAAATACTTAGGCAACTCCTAAAATCACCAAACCACTCTTGGTCCATAGTTGGATTATTTCCAACATGAAACATTTTAGTTTGGAGATATTTGGGCATTTAAATATTTTATATAATTTTAAATGCCCAAATTCAAATATTTATGATTTAATTCAAAAACCCTAAGATGGCCTAGGAAAATGTGCATCACTTTTGGCAGAGGTTCTGAACCAAGACAAAAATGGTGGGCATTTTAGAAGGGCATTTCAGGTTCATTGAAAAAGTTTTTAGTAAACCCTAATTGGTTTCAGAGGGGACTGGGGGTTCTGTCATCCCCATTTCAGGTTTCTGATGAAAGAATAAACATGATGCAACACTCTAATGCATGACTAGCCAGGGTGTGACAATTCCTTAACGGTTTCCTCAAGGAAGAACTGTATATGATGTAGCCGGAAGGTTTTGTCGATCCTAAGAATGCTAACAAGGTGTGCAAGCTCCAACGCTCCATCTATGGGCTGGTGCAAGCATCTCGGAGTTGGAACATTCGCTTTGATGAAATGATCAACGCGTTTGGGTTTATGCAGACTTATGGAGAAGCCTGTGTTTATAAGAAAGTGAGTGGGAGCTCTGTAGCATTTCTCATATTATGGTGCGGGGCGAGGTGGGGCTATGGAGCGGCGGTGGCGGGGTATTTAAGGGGTGGGGGGCTTTGCTTAGTGGAGGGGGCGTCGGTTCAGGGTCGGCCTCGGAAGGCATGCCCCGGTCAGACTCGATTGCGGTGGTGGCGGGGTCTCCCGCACGGGGAGGCGGCGGCGGCGCGGGCCGGCCTGCTCAGCTGGGCTTCGGCCCAGTCGGGCGGGAAACTTTTTTAAAAAAATAAATTCCACCGAAATAGAAAAATCCTAATAAAATAAAATAAAATTCTAAAAATGCAAAAAATAATAATTACCGTCTAAATAGAATATTTAGAACAAAGTGAACATTTTTCTGGCCTAAAAATGCAATTTTGAAAACATGCATATTTTTCTAATTCGAATAAAATCGCAATAAAAGTCCAAAACAAATAAAATTTGATTTTATTTTTTCCTCCAATATTTCTTTTATTTTGGAGAAGTAATTTTATCCCCTCTCTTTTATTTTGACATTGGAAATATTCACAGAGAAAATGAATAAAACCAAAATGATCTTCTTTTCAATATTTGGGAAAATTTCATATATGAAAAATAACGAAATCCCCAACTCTCTTCGTGGGTCCTTGAGTTGCTTAGAATTTCTAGGATCAACCAAAATGCAATAAAATATGATATGCATATGATGACCTATGTATAACATTCCAAATTGAAAATTTGCGATGTTACATCAACAATAATATCCAATTCCGGATACTTAAAATGTCCATAATCGGGGACACGACTAACCATGATTGGTTTATACACTCTGCAGAGGTTGCGCACTTTTCCCCACAAGACTCGACCGCATCCATGATCATAAGATCGAGACATAGTCTTGCTGAAGCATTAATTCTCTACTCCGGGTAGACCCGTACACCTACTTTCCCCTACATCTGCTAGTCCACCTCTTCGAGAGCTCATACAACTAACTCAACTATGCCAGAGCCCATAATGGCTTGGCGCTGCACACGGAAGTTTCTAGGCATGAAATATCATATGATCCCTTTGAGCCTAGGTGGCGAACCGAGGAAAAATCACACGGGTACTCCGAGATTTACCAAACGGACAAACACTAAATTCTCTAGGTGCCCCAACCAATCCACCCAGATGTGTATTAAAGTTGCCACCTTAATGTTATCGAAGATTAATAACTCTCACAACTTCCATGTGTATCACGATCCTGTCTACGAGCATGGCTAAGCAATAATAGAGCATAACATATATTCCTGAGGTGATCAAAGGTATTAGGTTCCTACCTCAAGTACTACAACCAAAACACATGTTCCCAATCCTACTCATGCAAATATTTGAGGGGCAATACTAATGCATAGTAAAAATTGGGTATAAAAAGGTATGACCAAAGTGTAACTTGCCATGCTGACAACCTGCAAACTCTAGGGATTCGTAGTCACAAGCTTCGCACTCCGGATAATCTAGCATAGACAAATAGTAGCATACATAAGCAATCAGGCAAACGAAACAAAGAGAAATCGAGAAAAGATCCAAATAAAACTCAAAACAAGAAAATGACCAAACTAAATATAAAACAAAACCTAACAGCTTTATTTTCGTGTGGATTAGATCTTAATAGTAGGTACATGTGATTAGCTACGATTTGCCAAAATAATCAACTCAAACGGACCTACGAAACTCAAGATACAATTGAAACAAGATCGAATACTAATCTGAACTAAACTCAAATTATAAATTGTCAAAATCATGTTCGAGTTGGTTTACTGGAAAGAAGAGATCGTTACGAAGATTTAGGCGTTGGTTTGATCTAATTTGGATAAACGAGCTAAAAGTTACACTAGTTTTAAAATCAGTGGCTAAATCGCAATAAAACTATTCACGGATAGGTCCCTGGGCGAAAATAAACAGAAAAAGAAGAAATATATCAGACGAATGTCCGCTAACAGAACCTAACGAACAAAATTGTTCGTTAACAGAAACTAATGGGTGAACGTTCATCACCTAACGAATTAAAATAAAAACCGATCTATTAAAAAACCAAAAACAAAACCGGCGAATCGGGGCAGTTTTTTACCGGCTAACCGGACTTGACCGGCGGCGGTAAAATCGGCTCCGATGGTGCGTGGTAGGCTACGGCGACGCGTGGCGGCGGCGGAGGCAGCAGCAGCAGCAGCAGCTCGCGGCGGCGACTGCACGGCGGCGGCGACAACTTTAGGCGGCGGTGGCGTTGCGGGTTTGGGGAAGGGAGAGGCGGCGGGGCGGGGGTATTTAAGGAGGGAAGGGGGCGGCGGAGACTTGCGGGGGGGTGGGGGGGCAATGTGATAGCCTGGTTTTGTCCCTATTCTTTGCCTGATTGCCAGTTGGTTTGCATTTGAATTTTTGGAGTTTTGAATCCTTTCATTTGGACTTAACCACTTTGGTACCCATTGACTTTCACCGAAGTGCTTCATCTCCCTCTCTAATCATCACTCCACCTCTGGTTCATCTCAAAATATCATTTGGAATATTTTTCTTTAATGAAAAATATTCATTTTCCCCTCCTAAACCCTAGCTAGCTCAATGTGCTCCAAAGCAACCCCAATTTTTCTTGTCCCTAAAATTCTGAGAAAAATCCCAATTATTCTTTAAACCCTAGGGCACCTTTCCTAGAAAACATATTTCGTCACTTTTTGGAATATTTTGGCTACAGAAAATATTTTCTGTTCTGAGCAGAAATGGTAGTTTCTACACCAACTACCATTTTACTTGCTCTTCTATGGCTGATCTTTCTTGTGCATTTTCACCTTAGTAAATGTTGTCTAACCTCCAAAGCCCAGCCCCCAACTCCCAGTAGATTAACCTCAGTAAACTCTCAAAGTTACTGTCCAGAAACTTACCAGGAGTGTAAAATCATTTCTACTGCACCTGAACCCAAATCCAAGCGTGGTAACAATCAAAACTACCACGGACAACACGCCAGACATGAAGTTTGGGCTTAGGTCGGCATGAGGTCATAGTTCACGCGGTGACCGCGTTCGTCCAGGCGTGCTGGCATGCAGCCGACGCGCTCTGAGCGCCGCCCGAGCCTCTGTTTCACATGTGCTCGCTGCCCCGCCTGCCTGATCATGCCAAACCACGCCACCATCTCCATCCCGACCCCCTTAACTCTGCCCTGGCACTCGCCGACGCTGGAGCTCGCCGCAGCGAGCATGGGCATGGTCCGGCCAATGCCATAGTGCACGGCGCACTGTGCTCGTCGTCTTCCTCTCACCCCTGTGCTCGTCCCCGTTCGCCAACAGTCCCCGTGTGAGCTACGTCTTATTCTCCCTCTCTCACTGACGTCGTTCGTCGCCGGGCGCCGCGGACATGTGTCCACCGGCAGAGCCTGAAACCCCCTTGCCGCTCGGCTATAAATAAGGCCACCCCCAGCCTCCTCGAGCACCATCCACCACACCCACACACTCCACGAGCGCGTAGAAAGCCGTAGCTCAGCCGGGCAGGCCGCGGGTCACCGTCCCCGAGCTCGAGCTCACCGGTGATCCCCTCGGGTCTTCTCCGCAGCTCTAGCCCTTCCCAGGCCAGGGCAACCCTTCCAGGGCCTCCGCCACTCTCCGGTGGTGCCGTTTCGCCCGGTTGGAGCCCCTGGAGTCGCCTTTAGTCGCCGTCGTCTTCGTCTCCGGCGACCGCTGCTCTCTGCCTCCGCTGGAGAGGCTGATTCCGGCGTCCTCCGACCACCCCTAGCCATTCTACGGGTACGGGTAGGTGCGCCTCCGTCTCTTCTCTCGATCCCTCCCTCTCGTTTTGGCCAAGGAGCCCTCGCCGCCAGCGTGCGCTCCGGTGAAGCCTCGCCGCTCTATGCTTCCTTCTCCCCCTCCACCTCACCTGACTAGCGGGGCCCGCTAGTCAGCCTCTCTGTACCCGCATGAAGCGGTACGAGTGGTGGCGCCCCGGGGCTTTACGCCTTCGATGTCACCCCCCTCAGTCTGTTTATTTAAATTCAAATTTTCCAGAGAACTTCAAACGGCCAAAACTTTTTATCCAGAAGTACAAATGAATTGATTCTTTTTGCATTGTGTTCTTTGTTCAAAAATCTAGAAGCTCACCAAAGATGGGATTTTTCCCTGCTGTCTAGATTTTCTGGTGAATTTCAGAAGGTTTCTTGATATTTTCTTCTTGTGTTTAAATTTATTTTTAGAAGGTCAGGCTTGTCTTGAGGATCACCAGGAGGGTTGTGAATCTCATCTGCACTAAGGCAAGCCACATCAACATTTTCATGGTGCCATTACAATATTTGTGATTTTCTACTTGAACAAATGATTATCCATGCATTTAAATTATTATTATTATATTTATATTCTGTTAACTGCTTGTTTTAAGTAATATGCTTGATTTACAGAAATTAAGAAGTTAGTTTAGTTGGTAAAGAAGCTAGGATATATTTTTGAGTGATGAAAGAATAATATGGTTATGTATATAAATAATCACTGGAGTTATTTTCTTGCATTAGTAAAATGATAAATTTGCTAGAAAAGATTCTGGTTGAAGTGAAGTTTGATCTTAACTAGAGAAGTATCATGAGTTGTTATGCTTAGTGTGGATATAGTTGACTCAGTCATTTCCGTTGATATGTGATGCATATGTTAGTATTGCATGTCATGGCATTATGACGCCAGTTATTTTCATGTGAAGTTGAACCTGATAATAACTCAACTTGAATAAATTGTTGACCGGGTCATGGTGCCGCTGAATCGAGTTTTTCCCAGTGCAACCACATTTGCGTGTATGGGACATCCTTTATTCTTTCCGTTATCATGCCTCTGGTCGGTGCCTCCAACTAGGGAAGGTTATGGGCGCGCTTACCCTAGCCAGGTAAGTAGGGATAACCTTGTGTGCCCGTTGTTGAGTTTATGGTACCGGGTCCCCAAGTGGGATCGTTTATGTTTTGGCCACGACGGTGGTCGTTGTGTCTTTGGTAGACACGGTGCCACCCAGGACTAGCTCGATGCGGAGTGAGGCTGAGTGGCCGGGAGAGTGTCATGGCAATGGAGGGGTTTCATCAGAATACAATTGGTCCACCCGAATGGGAGTGCGAGGCCATGGGTTCCATGGTGTGGTTCCAGTGCGCTACCTCTGCAGAGTGTATTAATATATCGATAGCCGAGTCCACGGTTAGGGACACACTCGAAAGTAGGTCACACCATGGGTCAATAGTTAATAGAGCTTGCACACTAAGTTATGAATTTTGCATTGTTGTTGGTGGCTGGAAGGCAATCGTGTTGATTTGGACCAGATGTTGGTCGTGGTTGTGATCGCCGTAAGGATCATGTTTTGAGGCCAATTATTGGCCGTGGTTGTGATCGCCGTAAGGATCACTGTTTGAGGCCAACTATTGGTCGTGGTTGTGATCACCGGAAGGATCACAAGATGTCTCCAGGATGGCACGTTTATGATCCCAGAGCGATCATGTTTGGTAAGCCAGTCCGAGGGACTTTTATCACAAGAGCATGGCCACGACATGTTGAATATATTGTTGCATTATTATGAATTGGTTAATTGTCATGATATTGTTTGTCATTATGTTTATGCTTGTTGTGAGCTTGCAAGTACATTTAATGTACTGACCTAGCGTGTCATGCCAGATTTCAGGAAAGTACCATTGGAAATGAGTGTTGTTCGAGTCTAGATCGTGTCCACATCAGTGTCCCTGTGCTATGGAGTTCCGCTATGATGTTGTTCCGCTGACGCGTAGTTGTCCTGATCGAGGCCCTGTTATGTTTACTAAATAATGTACATATTGTTCAGCTGCACCGAGTTTGCTGCTTGGCCTCGCCCATTGTTGTAATGTAAACTCTGTTCTGCTAGCATCAATAAAGCGGTTGTTTTCTGTACCAAGATGTTGTGTGTTGCTAGAAGACAAGGTCTCTGGGCTGGCAATGCATGGTAAACCGGTTGCTCTGAGCCAGGGTGCCACCACGCTTGGTATTAGAGCCGCGCTGACTGTAGGCCATGCTAGACTACGACGTGTTAACCGGACGCTAGATATGAGTTGTAGTTGAGTGCCGGTAGCATTTCAAGCTGGTTGTTGCATTGCATGCACTTGTTTTAATTTCTATGCTAACCTGCTAATGGTTGTGAGTGTAGATGGCTTTGGTGCCGTATCCGTGCCAGTTGCAGCTGATGCCGTACACATTGTCGCGTATCCTTCGTAACGTGTGGTGTTAGTTGTACCCCCTCGGTGACGACCCAACCTATCGTGTGTACTGGGAGCGTCTAGCTGACTCAGTACATGAGTATCACGCAGTGGTGACTCTGCGCACCAGTTCCGATTCCAGCACTTACAATCGTACCTCTCGGAGCAGCTACGCTTCTACCGCCTCTCAGGCTTTCCAGTTTGCTACATTCGCGGTCCTTGTGGAGCTTCACTACAACGAGGTCTGGATGCAGAACCACCTAGGTTTCTACTACTATCCTTCTCTGCACGACAATGGTTGTGTCCGTTTCCCTATCATTGATCCAGAGTCTGATAGTGTTGCTAGCCACCTTTCTCGTTATATCACTACTAGCTATCTTATGATCCACGAGCTGGCTTGAGAGGTGACTCATGCCCGTACTGCTTTAGCCTCTACTAGATCTGTCACTGTTCCATCATCTGTGGGATTTACTCCTTATATTCCAGCCAGTTCTAGTTCCCCTGTTTCATCGGCTACTCCTCCGAGTAGCTCGGGCATCGCGACTGTGAGTCCGCTTAGTGCTCCTACTGAGTGGGTTTCACTTCTCGCCCCTCTTGTAGCCCTGATGCTTCACCCTACACCTTCCCTAGAGGTAGAGCCCTCGAGGCAGCGTCATCGTGTCACCTTTAACCCAGAGGTCTCAGTTAACCATGTCAGTTCAGGATCCGAGTCCTCTTCAGGAGAGGACCCCGCAGCACCAACAGAGTAGTAGAGCTTCAGAGTATTCGCAGTCGTCAGGATGTTGTACAGACGTAGTCGTATGAGTCATGATGTTTCATGCATGAGAGTAGTGGAACCTGACATGTTGTTTATCTTTCATGTATGAGTATATGTATAATTATGTTGGAACTCTATTTTATTTGCCGTATTTTCCTTCGTCATTTCGGTTTTTCTCGGGCTTGTGTTGCTGGCTTTTCCCCAATTTTCTTTGAATGTTTCTCATCTCGGTTGCGTTGCCTTGGGAAAAATCACAATAGGATGACGTGGGGAGGCAGCAGTAGCAACGTTCGCGAGGGTTCTCTTGTTCGTCATTTCGCACGATAGGCAGGACACTCACCCGAGACGCACATTCCACCACCGCCTCCACCGCCAAATCCACCCTCCACCGAGCAAATTCTGCGTATGTTTGAGGAAAGACGGAATAATGATCTGATTGAAATATTAAGAAGTGTTCAAGCTATGGTTGGACAAAATGGAAATCAGCCTGGTCATCACTCCAAGCTGTCAGATTTTCAAAGGACCAAACCTCCCAGTTTCAGTCAGGCTATTGAACCCTTGGATGCCGATGATTGGTTGCGAACTATGGAGAAGAAGCTTGAGATTGCTCGTACTGAAGAAGGAGATAAGGTTCCATTTGCAACTCATTATCTTGAAGGTGCTGCTTCCATATGGTGGGAAAATGAAAAAGCCATGTGGTCTGCGGACGAAGAAGTCACCTGGTCAAGATTCAAGGAACGATTCCGGAAATATCATATCCCTATGGGAATTATGAAGACTAAGCAACGTGAATTCTCACGCTCCTCCAAGGAAATCAGTCTGTGGGTGAATATTTGCAAAAATTCAATCATCTGTCACATTACTCCCTATACGACGTGGCTACTGAAGAAAGAAAGATTGACAGATTTCTTGGTGGATTAAACCCGCAACTCCGGTGTACTCTCAGTATGTTTGATTTCCCAGATTTCCAAACCCTGGTGAACAAGGATTTCATTGCTGAAAGGGAACACAAGCTTGTATCAGATAATAGGTCTGATAACAACGATCACAAGTGCAAGTTTGAGCCAAGGAAGGAGTCACAACCAGTACAGAAGGCTCGTACCTGGCAATAGACTCAGGTGGAATACAAGCCCAATTGGCAACAGAATGTTAACAAGACCACCACTCAAGTCAGGAACGTCGTAACCAACCCAGTGCAAGAGGAGCGTCTACGCAACAATTCTTGTTTCAGTTGTGGGCAAACTGGATATTATGCCAAACAGTGTCCCAAGAACAACAAGTCGAATGCTATATTCAGGCCACAAGTCCATTTTATGGAGTCTTGCCCGAACCAGCAAAACATCACGGGGTACGTTCATCACCTCTCCGCCGATGAAGCCCAAGAGAACCCTGAAGTCGTCATTGGTATGTTTTCTATTAATAACATACATGTAGTGATTTTATTTGACTCTGGGGCTTCCCACTCTTTTATTTCTTGGAGTTTTGTTCCCCAAAACAAATTTCCTTGCTCGCTTTTGGGCAAGAATATGCTGGTACAAACCCCGGGATCCTTAATCAGAAGCAACTTGGTCTGCCGTAATCTGGAAGTCAATATCAACGGAGCCTGTTTTCCAACATCTTTGATAATTATAGAGTCTGATAAGTTGGATGTTATCTTGGGTATGAATTGGCTGACTCAATAGCAAGTATGCATAAATTGTGCGACCCGAGAAGTCACTTTGACTGGTCAGAAAGGGCAGACTAGTAAATTCTATGCTCGCTGAAGTATACCTAAGAAAGAAATGGTCTTCACCGCTATGGCTGATTTGGAATTAATTCCTGTGGTCAGTGAGTTTCCTGATGTATTTCCCGAGGAACTGCCAGGCATGCCACCCGATGGAGAGGTTGATTTTGCAATAGATCTTGTGCCCAGAACCGCACCAATACACAAGAAGTATTATCGGATGCCTTCATCAGAATTAGTGGAGCTAAAGAAACAACTTGATGAAATGCTCCAGAAAGGATATATCCGTCCCAGCTCTTCACCATGGGGATCACCTGCTATCTTCGTGGACAAAAAGGATGGCAGCCTCCGCATGTGTGTGGAATACTGTCAGCTGAATGACGTCACATTCAAAACGAAATATCCACTGCCAAGAATTGATGACCTGTTTGATCAGCTCAGTGGGGCCAAGGTATTCTCCAAGATTGATTTACGGACTGGATACCATCAGCTCAAAATTAAAAAGGAAGATATTCCTAAGACCGCATTCACCACTCGATACGGTCTTTATGAATATGCAGTTATGTCATTTGGTCTCACCAATGCCCCCGCCTTCTTCATGCATATGATGAACAAAGTATTCATGGACTTCCTCGGTAAGTTCGTGGTAGTCTTCATTGATGATATACTTATTTACTCAAGAAGTGAAGAAGAGCACAAAGAACACCTCCGAGCAGTGTTACAATGACTCTGTGAACATCAGTTATACGCCAAATTCAGTAAATGTGAGTTTTGGCTCAATCAAGTTGGATTTGTTGGACATGTGCTATCCGCCAAAGATATAGCCATGGACCCGAGCAAAGTAAAGGATGTACTTGATTGGTTGCCACCCACAACCGTATCTCAGATCCGAAGTTTTCTTGGATTAGCCGGATACTACCGTCGTTTCATTGAAGGATTCTACAAGATTGCTAAACCCATGACGGAGCTTCTCAAAAAGGATAAGAAGTTTGAATTAACTAAGGACTATGAGGAAAGTTTCAATGAGTTAAAGATATGGCTAGCAACTGCCCCGGTACTGACTCTTCCAGATATCTACCGCAGTTTTGATGTGTACTGCGACGCTTACAGACAAGGACTTGGATGCGTACTTATGCAAGACGGTA
This sequence comes from Triticum dicoccoides, assembly GCF_002162155.2. Classification (NCBI taxonomy): domain Eukaryota; kingdom Viridiplantae; phylum Streptophyta; class Magnoliopsida; order Poales; family Poaceae; genus Triticum; species Triticum dicoccoides. Next base: position 51,745,314 of record NC_041389.1, read on the forward strand.
AGGTAGTACCCTATGCCTCATGAAAGCTACAACCCCACGAGGGAAATTATCCTACTCATGATTTGGAGTTGGCCCCAGTGGTTCATGCTTTAAAAATTTGGAGACACTATCTCATCGGGAAGAGGTGCCAAATTTTTAGATCACAAAAGTCTCAAGTATATATTTACTAAGCCAGATTTAAATCTCCGTCAATGAAGATGGCTTGAGTTAGTCAAGGATTATGACCTTGGAATAAATTACCACCCGGGTAAGGCCAACGTGGTTGCTGATGCGCTCAGTCGAAATCCCGTCAGCATAAATGTCATATTGGAATCCTTGCCTCCTGAACTTCAAGATGAGATTACTCAGCTCAACCTGGTCATAGTTGATGCTGGCCTTGCTAATATTTTGGAAGTTACCCCCACACTTGAGGAAGAGATCCGCAAGGCCCAGCCAGATGACACCAATCTGCAGAAACGTGCCAAGCATATGGTAGCAAGTCAGACTTCTGATTTCTCGAGGGATCATTTCGGTACCCTCCGGTTCTGGGGAAGGACTTGTGTGCCCAATCAAGCGGATTTAGAGCAGAAGATCCTGTCAGAAGCACACGCATCCTCGTATTCAATTCACCCTGGAGGTACGAAAATGTATGAAGACCTTCGACAAATATTCTGGTGGGATGGAATGAAGAAAGACATTGCCTATTTCGTGGCCTGTTGCGACATATGCAACAAAGTGAAGGCAGAGCATCAGAAGCCAGCCGGACTTCTCCAACCATTGCCAGTATCACAATGGAAATGGGATGATGTCTGTATGGATTTCATCACAGGACTACCTAAGCTCGACGGGGCAATGATGCAATCTGGGTCATAGTGGACGCACTAACCAAGGTAGCCCACTTTATACCAATGAGAACCACATATCGAGCAGATGAACTTGCCCAGCTATATGTATCCAGAATAGTCAGTCAACACGGAGTACCCCGAACCATCACTTCTGACCGGGGTTCACTTTTTACCTTTGCTTTTTGGTCCCGTCTCCATCAAGCCTTAGGGACAGTATTGAAATACAGTACCGCTTATCACCCCCAGACTGATGGACATACAGAGCGGGTAAACCAAATACTCGAAGATATGTTGTGAGCCTGTGCTTTGGCCCAAGGACCTAAATGGGAAGACTGTTTGCCCTATGCTGATTTCTCTTATAACAATAGCTTCCAGACCAGTTGAAAGATGTCACCAAATGAGGCTTTGAATGGCCGTAAGTGCCGCACTCCTTTAAATTGGTCTCAAACTGGAGATAGCCGTATTTTAAGAACGGATCTCATGCTGGAAGCCGAGAAGCAAGTCAAGGAAATCAGAGATAGATTGCAGTTGGACAAATCTTGACGGAAGAGTTATTATGATGCAAAGCACCGATAGATGAGTTTTGAACCCGGAGAACACGTGTACCTTCAAGTCACACCTATGAAAGGAGTCAAGAGATTTCAGACTTGTGGAGAGTTGGCACCCAGATTTACTGGCCCATTTCCAGTTATGTCAAGAGTGGGTACTGTTGCATATCAGTTGGAACTACCCTCGGAATTGTCAGACATGCACAACGTGTTTCATGTCTCACAGTTGAGGCGATGCATATCGCCGCCTGAGAAAAAGACTGCTATGATTGAAATAGAGCTGGCAAAGGACTCAACATATGAAGATAGACCAGTGAGAATTTTGGATCATATGGAAAGGGTCACTCGCAGTAAAGCAAGGAAGTTTTACAAAGTCCAGTGGGAGCATCACAGAGAGTCAGAATCAACGTGGGAACAGGAAGAATTTCTAAAGGCACATTACCCAGATTGGTTTTCCCAAGCAACCGAATCTCGAGGACGAGATTCATCCTAAGTGGGGGAGGTTTGTGACAGCCTGGTTTTTCCCCTATTCTTTGCCTAATTCTCAGTTGGTTTGCATTTGAATTTTTGGAGTTTTGATCCTTTCATATGGACTTAACCACTTGGGTACCCATTGACTTTCACCCAAGTGCTTCATCTCCCTCTCTAATCATCACTCCACCTATGGTTCATCTCAAAATATCATTTGGAATATTTTTCTTTAATGAAAAATATTCATTTTCCCCTCCTAAACCCTAGCTAGCTCAATGTGCTCCAAAGCAACCCCAATTTTTCTTGTCCCTAAAATTCTGAGAAAAATCCCAATTATTATTTGAACCCTAGGGCACCTTTCTGAGAAAAAATATTTCATCACTTTTTGGAATATTTTGGGTACAGAAAATATTTTCTATTCTGAGCACAAATGGTAGTTTCTACAGCAACTACCATTTTACTTGCTCTACTGTGGCTGATCTTTCTTGTGCATTTTCACCTTATTGGCTAACCTCCAAAGCCCAGCCCCCAACTCCCAGTAGATTAACCTCAGTAAACTCTCAAAGTTACTGTCCAGAAACTTATCAGGAGTGTAAAATCATTTCTACTGCACCTAAACCCAAACCCAAGCGTGGTAACAATCAAAACTACCACGGACAACACGCCAGACATGAAGTTTGGGCTTAGGTCGGCCTGAGTTCATAGTTCACGCGGTGACCGCATTCGTCCAGGCGTTGTGGCATGCAGCCAACGCGCTCTGAGCGCCACCCAAGCCTCTATTGCGCACATGCTCGCTGCCCCGCCTGCCTGAGCATGCCATACCGCACCACCATCTCCGTCCCGACCCCCTTAACTCCGCCCTGGCACTCGCCGACGCCGGAGCTCGCCGCAGCGAGCACGGGCACAGTCCGGCCAATGCCACAGTGCGCGGTGCACTATGCTCGTCGTCTTCCTCTCGCCCCTGTGCTCGTCCCCATTCACCAACAGTCCCCGCGTGAGCTACATCTTATGCTCCCTCTCTCACTAACGCCGTTCGTCACCGGGTGCCGCGGACAGGTGTCCACCGGCAGAGCCCGAAACCCACCTTGCCGCTCAGCTATAAATAATGCCACCCGCAGCCTCCTCGAGCACCATCCACCTCTCCCACACACTCCACGAGCGCGTAGAATGCCATAGCCTGTCCGGGCAGGCCGCGGGCCGCTGTCCCTGAGCTCGAGCTCACCGGCGATCCCCTTGGGTCGTCTCTGCAGCTCCAGCCCTTCCCAGGCCAGGGCAACCCTTCCATGGCCTCCTCCACTCTCCGGTGGTGCCGTTCCGCCCGGTTGGAGCCCCTGGAGTCGCCTCTAGTCGCCATCGTCTTTGTCTTCGGGGACCGCTGCTCTCTGCCTCCGCTGGAGAGGCTGATTCCGGCACTGTCCGACCACCCCTAGCCATTCTATGGGTACGGGGAGGTGCGCCTCCGTCTCCTCTCTCGATCCCTCCATCTCATTTTGTCCAAGGAGCCCTCGCCGCCGGCGTGCGCCCCGGCGAAGCCTCGCCGCTCTCTGTTTCCCTCTCCCCCTCCACCTCACCTGACTAGCGAGGCCCGCTAGTCAGCCTCTCTATACCCGTGCAAAGTGGTACGAGTGGTGGCGCCCCGGGGCTTTACGCCTTCGACGTCACCCCCCTTAGTCCGTTTATTTAAATTCAAATTTTCCAGAGAACTTCAAACGGCCAAAACGTTTTATCCACAAGTCCAAATGAATTGATTCTTTTTGCATTGTGTTCTTTGTTCAAAAATCTAGCAGCTCACCAAAGATGGGATTTTTCCTTGCTGTCTAGATTTTCTGGTGAATTTTAGAAGGTTTCTTGATATTTTCTTCTTGTGTTTAAATTTATATTCAGAAGGTCAGGCTTGTCTTGAGGATCACCAGGAGGCTTGTGAACCTCATCTGCACTAAGGCAAGCCACATAAACATTTTCATCATGCCAAAAAAATATTTGTGATTTTCTACTTGAACAAATGATTATCCATGCATTCAAATTATTGTTATGATATTTATATTCTATTAACTGCTTGTTTTGAGTAATATGCTTGATTTATAGAAAGTAAGAAGTTAGTTTAGTTGGTAAAGAAGCTAGGATATAATTTTGAGTGATGAAAGAATAATATGGTTATGGACATAAATAATTAGTGGAGTTATTTTCTTGCATAAGTAAAATGATAAATTTGCTAGAAAAGATTTTGGTTGAAGTGAAGTTTGATCTTAACCAGTGAAGTATCATGAGTTGTTATGCTTAGTGTGGATATAGTTGACTCAGTCATTTCCATTGATATGTGATGCATATGTTAGTGTTGCATGTCATGGAAGTATGACACCGGTTATTTTCATGTTAGGTTGAACCTGATAATAACTCAACTTGAATACATTGTTGACCGGGTCATGGTGCCGCTGAATCGAGTTTTTCCCAGTGCAACAACATTTGCTGGTATGGGACAGCCTTTATTCTTTCCGTTGTCATGCCTCTGGTCGGTGCCTCCAACTTGGGAAGGTTATGGGTGTGCTTACCCTGGCCCGGTAAGCAGGCATAACCTTGTGTGCCCGTTGTTGAGTTTATGGTACCGGGTACCCGAGTGGGATCGTTTATGTTTTGGCCATGACGGTGGTTGTTGTGTCTTTGGTAGACACGGGGCCACCCAAGACTAGCCCGATGGGGAGTGAGTCGGAGTGGCCGGGCGAGTGTCATGGCAATGGAGGGGTTTCGTCGGAATGCCGTTGGTCCACCCGAATGGGAGTGCGAGCCGTGGGTTCCGTGGTGTGGGTCCAATGCGCTACCTCTGCAAAGTGTATTAATCTATCGATAGTCGAGTCCACGGTTAAGGACACGCTCGAAAGTAGGTCACACCATGGGTCAACAGTTAATAAACCTTGCACACTAAGTTATGAATTTTGCACTGTTGTTGGTGGCTGGAAGGCCATCGTGTTGATCTGGACCAGATGTTGGTCGTGGTTGTGATCGTCGTAAGGATCATGGTTTGAGGCCAATTATTGGTTGCGGTTGTCATCGCCGTAAGGATCACAGTTTGAGGCCAATTATTGGTCGTGGTTGTGATCGCCGGAAGGATCACGAGATGTCTCTAGGATGGCACGTTTGTGATCCCAGAGCAATCACGTTTGGTAAGCTAGTCCGAGGGACTTTTATCACAAGAGCATGGTCACGGCATGTTAAATATATTGTTGCATTATTATGAATTGGTTAATTGTCATGATATTGTTTGACATTATGTTTATGCTTGTTGTGAGCTTGCAAGTACATTCAATGTACTGACCTGGCATGTCATGCCAGATTTCAGGAAAGTACTGTTGGAAAGGAGTGCTGTTCGAGTCTAGATCGTGTCCACATCGTTGTCCCTATGCTATGGAGTTCCGCTACGACGTTGTTCCACTGCCGCGTAGTTGTCCTAATCGAGGCCCTGTTATGTTTACTAAATAATGTACATATTGATCAGCTGCACCGAGTGTGCTGCTTGGCCTCGCCAACTGTTGTAATGTAAACTCTGTTCTGCTAGCATCAATAAAGCGGTTGTTTTCTGTACCAAGATGTTGTGTGTTGCCAGAAGACAAGGTCTCTGGGCTGGCAATGCATGGTAAACCGGTTGCTCTGAGCCGGGGTGCCACATGCAACGCTGGCAGCGGAGATGAGGAGTCCGGCTCGGACTTATCCGTCGGCAGGGTGTGGGACTCTCCCGAGCGGGAGGAAGGCGGCGACGCGACTGGGCCGTGGCCCGGCTGTGGCTGGACCGACCGAGGAACTCCTTTTTTAAACGATTTCCACGAAGAAAATCGTAATAAATAAAAATAAAAATCTAAAAATTCCGGAAACAATTTTCACCATCCCTTCCTAATATTTGGGACAAGATGAACATTTTTCTGGACTAAATGCTATTTTTAAAAATGCATGTTTTTCTTTAATTCAAATAAAACTTCAAATAAAATTCTAATATAAAATAATGTGATTTCAAAATTTCTTTTCCAATATTTCTCCTCTGGTTTGAAGAAGTCATTTTATCTTCTCTCATTTATTTTATTGAATTGAAATAATTGGAAAGAATTTGTTGAAAATCAAATTGATCCACTTTTCATATTTGAAATAAATTCAAATATGAAATTTAAATGAAACCTCCAACTCTCTCCTTAGGTCCTTGAGTTGCTTAAGATTTCTTGGATCACAACCAAAATACAATTAAATATGATATGCATACGAATGATCTATGTATAACATCCAAATTGAAAGTTGAGATGTTACACAATTCTTTGTGGAATAAGTCCATTCTAATCATTGGGAACAACTATAATACCTCCTTTCTTAGGGACACAATGAACAGGTCTTACCTAGCTACTATCAACTATAGGATAGATTATACCTGCCTCCAGAAGCTTCAGTATTTCTGTTCTTACCACTTCTTTCATTTTGGGATCTAAACGTCATTGGTGATCAAAAACGGGTTTAGCATCAGGTTCCATATTAATTTTGTGCTGATAGAGAGTGGGACTAATGCCTTTGAAATCATCATCAGTATATCCAATGACAGCTCAGTGCTTCCTCGGAACCTTTAATAATCATTCTTCTTCATATTCTGAAAGGTTTGCACTAATAATAACAGGATATATCTTTTTCTCATCAAGATAAGCATATTTCAAAGTGTCTGACAATTGTTTTAATTCAAACATGGGATCACCTTTAGGTGGAGGAGGGCCTCCTAGAGTTTCAATAGGAAAATTGTGTTTCAGCAGAGGACGTTGTTCAAAGAAAATTTTATATATTTCATTTCCTTCATGCAGATACATATCATTTTCATGGTCTAGCAAATATTGTTCTAGTGGATCAGTAGGAGGCACAGCAATAGAAGCAAGACCAATTATTTCATCCTTACTAGACAACTATTTATTATGATGTTTTCTACTAAACTTGGAAAAATTAAACTCATGAGACTCATCACCAAAACTAACACCGACAATTTGTTTCTCATAATCTATTTTAGCATTAATGGTGTTCAAGAAAGGTCTACCAAAGATAATGGGACAAAAGTCATCTTTTGGGGAACCAAGAACAAGAAAATCAGTAGGGTATTTTATTTTCCCACATAAGACTTCAACATCTCTAACAATCCCAAGTGGTGTGATGGTGTCTCTATTAGAAAGTTTAATAGTAACATCTATGTCTTCTATTTCAGTGGGTGCTATATCATTCATAATTTCTTGATATAAGGTAAAAGGAATAGCACTCACACTAGCACCTATGTCGCATAAACCATGATAACAGTGATCTCCTATTTTAACTGAGACAACAAGCATGCCAAGAACATGTCTATGTTTATCTTTCTCATCGTGTTTGGCAATTCTAGCAGCTTTTGGTAGAAGTAAATAACATGCCCATCTATATTTTTGAACCAACAGATCTTTAACCATAGCAACACTAGGTTCTACTTCAATTTTTTAGCAGGTTTGGAAGTTCTAATATAACTTTTGTTAACCACAGTTGAAACTTTAGCATGTTCCTTTATCCTAACAGGAAAAGGTGGTTTTTTAATATAAGCAGTAGGAACAAGTGGATCAACATTATAAATAATAGTTTCATCTTTAGCTATTATGGTTCTTTAATTTCTTCTTTGATAGGTGGGTGATATTTAAACCACTTCTCCTTAGGGAGATCAACATGAGTAGTAAATGATTCACAAAAGGAGGCTACTATCTCAGAGTCAAGTCCATATTTAGTGTTAAACTTTTGAAAGCATCGATATTCATAAAAGGTTTAACACCATCAAACACAAGCTTAATACCTGACTATTTACCTTTGTCAAGTTCTGAATCTTCAGAGTTGCATTTAATTCCTTCTAAAAGATCCCACCGAAAGTCAATAGTCTTATTCATAAAGGAACCAGTACAAGAAGTATCAAGCATGGATCGGTCATCATGAGAAAGCCGAGAATAAAAATTATGAATAATAATTTCTCTTGAGAGCTCATGATTGGGGCATGAATATAACATTGACTTAAGCCTCCCCCAAGCTAGAGTGATACTTTCTCCTTCACAAGGCCAAAAATTATATATATAATTCCGATCATGATAAACTAGATGCATTAGGATAATTTTTTTGGTGAAATTCCAATTTCATTCGATTCGAATTCCAACATGCCAATGCTTTTCCCTTCAAAGATAAAGGTAAAACCTTCTTCTGAGCTTCATCTCTGGGTAAACCTACAAGCTTAAATAATCCATTAATTGCATCCACCACTGGTATAGCGAGATGCTATACAAACGGTTTTTAACCCCTTTCCGCGACGGTGTTCGGAACCGTCACCTAGTGAGTATTGGCAATAGGGAGGTCCTTCCCACACGACCCATAAATCGTCGGGGATATGCCCTCCTGGCACACATGCTAGGCAAAATGAGGTCGTGTGTGACCTACGAGCGAGCAAATACGGTTATACGTATAGTAGTGCTAAAAAAATACAATTATACAGGCAAAATCATTTCCAGCCGTAAGTACATCCCACACAGTCAGTCCCCGCGAAACATTTCCGTTCGTATATACATCCCACACAGTCGCTGCAAGGAAAACATTTCCGTTCGTAGGTACATCACACACAATTTCCCCGTTAAATCGTTTGTGATAGCGTTCCCATCGCACACAATATTAAAAAAATTGCGTTACTGAATGCATCACACACGATGCATAGAAGAAACTGTGTGGCAAAGGCTGTCCATCACACACAGTTTTTATGCGGTAAACATTTGCGCAAGGTGGCCTAACGCAAATAGTTTTGAAGAGAATGTCATGTGTGACTGTTCATCGATCCAACACGGTTTATTCCTAGAAACTGTGTGCGTTGACTTAGGTAATCGCCCATGGTATTTTCTCAATAACCGTTTGCAATAGAAAAAACCAATTTGTAGGTTAATTCACCATTAGCAGGCTTTGCCCTATTGTCAGTAATCCATTTATTAATCTAATTGACATTCATATTAAACACATAATATATTTCATTCCCATATTAAGGAAGCAGTATTTCATAATTGAAATACATCAGCGTACAACATGATATAGCTTCAGCACTCAGCTACCCCATTACGCAACTGCACTAGCACAAGTTTCACATGCAACATCTAGAACCTTTGGAAATTAGCATCATAGACGGCACATAGACAGATGCATCTCATCGTGAAAACTGCTGAAGCAGAAGGTGAATGTTGAGCCTTCATTGATGTTGAAGGTCTTTGCAACTTTAGGCCAGTGCCTGTGGATGATTGACCGTCCATCCTTCGTCCTCTTCAGGAACACTTCAATATTGAACCGCGGGTGTTGTATGAAAACCTTCCTCGCCTCTTGACCATAGAGGTGGTTTGAGAAGTAATCACCAGTAAACTGCTTTGGAAAGGCCTGAAAACAAGGATGTGCATAAATATCTCTCTATATAGGAAATGGGGCAAAGGAATAAAAAAGGCAATGTCTAATAGTTAGTACCATCTTGTAGTGAACTGTTGTCTTCTTCATAGTGCAGACAAAGATCTTGTTGTTTTTAGTCTCTACTTTCTTTATCCTAACAATCTTTCTGAGTTTCTTGACTTGATTGATATTCATGGACAACTCATTTCCCCATATGCAAAAAGGGTCGAACAGTGGGTCAAAACCTCTGATAGCAGGACCTACATGTGCAAGACCAAATTGTTAAAAACCTAAGTATTAGGATGGTTCCTACAATTGCACAATAATGTGCTATTAGACAACATACCATGCACATGCTAACCTCGATTGTTAACCTCAGTGCTTCCCATTGTTTCCCTGCAACACATATAAGGTAGTTAGTCATCAGGTTAAGTAAGGGTGCGCATGCTATCAGTAAAATATGTTGATGAAAAATAAGCACATTGTAGATCCATCAGATTAATTCAAGCCACTTCAGTAAAAAACCCATTTATTAGTAAAAAAATCCATTTATCCAAACCAAGCATGGTTAAGAACTAGGAAATATAACACTTGTATATGTTTCTCATGTATTAAGTGCAGCCAAATTCGATTTATTTCTCACATGCACAAGAATACAAAATTCCACCCATGACAATTGGACATCGCATTGCAGAATTGAACCAAACAATTAACTAAACACCACAACAAATGAACCAAACATTAACTGAGCACCACATTGCACAATATGCCATACTACTAATAGAAGATCAGATAGTTAACCAAACCAAGCATGCTTAACAACTTGGAAATATAGCAATTGTATTTGTTTCTCATGTATTTAGTACAACCAAATTCGATTTACTTCTCACATGGTATACAATAACAGAATGCACCCACAACTATTGAACATCGCATTGTAGAATTGAACTAAATAGTTAACTAAACACCACAACACAAATGAACGAAACGTTAATTGAGCACCACATCGCACAATGTATAACCAAACCAAGCATGCTTGACAACTTGGAAATATATCAATTGTATTCATTTCTCATGTATTTTGTAATGATAAATTCGGTTTATTTCTCACATGGAAGACAATACAAAATTGCAGCCTGAAGAATTGAACATCACATTTGCAGAATTGAACCAAACAGTTACCTGAAGACGACAACTCATTAACCAAATACTTTATAAGTGAGCACCATGCTGCACAACATATATAACATATACACAGGAGCAACAGATTCACTAGAATTTGTTAAGGAAAGGCAGGAGCAGCACACACAACGGGTAAACCGAGCATGCTTAACCGACATAGCTAGCAAATGGCAAGGTGCTCCTCCAAGATCTGGGGGTCGTCACGAATGCTAGCCATCACGACCTCATCCGTGTGTGCGGCCACAATTTGCTTCTCCGCTACCAAATGGTCCTTGAGCTCCTGGCTATACTGCGTGCACCATGGCTTAGGGCGGCGCTTATTTGGTAGATGGGTCAGTAATTTGGGTGGAAGGTGTCACGCCGGCGGTTGGCGCATGTGGGATGTGGAAGGAGGAGGAGGATGGGGTATGGTGTGGATTACCTGCCTAGATAGACGAGGCCGAACAACATGAAGGAGTGTCGCCGGCGAGGTGGGGCGGCGCTGCAAGCAAGGAGTGAAGGTTTCAACTTGGAAAGGAAGGTAGAAACAGGGGAAATGTGGCTTTTGGTAAGGGGGAGGGGCGAATTTCCGTGGAAGCCAAAAATTTTGAATCGCTTCAGTGAAAAACTGGCGTGCAAAGTGTCATCAGACACTGTCCCTTATTCAGAACTGTGTACGATATGTGAACATCACAAACAATTCAGATAGCTTAACCCATGTGCGATGAGTTTGAACGTCTAAAATTTTGGTTCCAATTTCCCTGGTTACAGTGCTCATCGACGTCATTACATAATTTGGGTACACAAAGGAGACTACATCACACCCACACTTCTTAATCGAGCAAGTTCAGAAATTAAACAAAGCTAGCTGGCTTAAACATTACTCTAACATATTAAAGACCAGTGCTCTTAATTAAAAAATAAAATAAAGAGTACTACTACAGCTGGTGCTCGTCGATCTCCGCCGCCTCCTCCATGTCCAGCCCGTGCCCGATGGTCTCCTGGGCAAGGCGCTCCATGTCATCCATCGCACCATATTCGGCAAGCATCTCGCCATACGCGCCCGCCATCTCTTGGGAAAAGGCCGCCATGAGCTGGGCGTGGGCGGCCACAATCTCGGCTTGGACGGGCTCCGTCGTTGCAAGGTATGCGGCGGAGGAACAGATGGCTGCTCAAACGCTCTCGGCGATTGCCAACTCTTCGGCCGTGGGTTGCTGACCATTGTCGGAGAAGCTTCGTTCGATTTGTGCGGTGACTGCCACGAGCTGGGCGTGGGCGGCCTCGACATGGTCGTGGGCGGTCTCCATCAGGGCTAAGGCCGCTGTTGTGGAACGGACAACTGCTGTGCCGCTCTCGCCAGCTGCTATCCCTGAGGCAGATGTTGCTGCCGCCACAAGAGAAGCAACAACTACCGTTTGGGATGCCATGGCCGCCCGATCGCAGATTGCGGCCATGCTCATGCACCTTGTTAGCACGCGCATGGCAGCTGCGGCCGCGCTCTCGCCGAGTGTGGCTCTGAAGTTTCCCTCACGACGCGAGTCCACGTCCCCATCTTTCACCGGTGATGATTGAATAGTGAAATGATATTTGGGGAGCGTGCTAGTGTGCTTGACATGCCGGCTATGGACTATAGCCAACACACGTTTTCGCGTAAGCCATAGGCATACTATACACTGATGATGCTCCAGGATATTTTGTACTACATCTCACACGGTTGGTGATAATAAACTGTGTGGGATCTACTTGATTTTTAATTTCAATTTGAATTACATAAGGGGGTCACAACAACAATGGACGGTGTTTGAATTGCTAGACCTTTTATCTGCAGTGAACATGCAACTATATGTGCATCTAAAAAAATTGAAATTGTTCAGGGTTCGTTTGGACATTTTTATACAGTAACTTGGTTTTCTAGGCATTTCAGGTGCATAATTCAAAATTAAACCACATGCTCCAGTCCATAAAAACAGGTTGAAAAATCAAATGTTTGTCCTTGGTTGCAATCTTAGGTCACATGCAAGAAATGAGAATGAATGTCAAACACCTTGACACTGGCGCTCAGCCGCTAACATTGTGATACATGCTTTTAACATTCTAGTTAATCGAAAACTCGTCTAAAATTCATCAAACTTGACATGATATCATGGAATGGCAGTGACATGCCGTGGTGAAAATATTGTCCTATTTGGGGCAGGTGTGGGTATAAACTTCTCTTAAACTAGAGCTTCTCTCACAACGAGCCTGATGCTTTCAGTAGGGTACGTGCGACCATGGGGTATGAAACGATATATGTTGCCTCTTCTTACTTTCAAAATGTTTCTCGTGTGAACATAGAACAACAACACGAGTGTTGTGTCAATATTTGGGATTTTTTGGGGTTCGTTTTGACATTTTTATGCATTAATTGCATTTTCAATGCATTTATGAGGACAATTCAAATTTGAACTAGATGCACATTCTCTAATGCATATAAATTGGTTGAAAATTCAAATCTATGTCCTTGGTTGCATGCTTAGGTCCCATGCAAGAAATGGGAATGAATGTCAAACACCCTGCCACCGTCACTCGGCCGCAAACATTGAGATTCCTCATTTTTAAATTCAAGTAAATCCAAAAACTTGTCTAAAATTCATGAAACCTGGCATGCTATAATGGAGCGGCATCAACATGCTGTGGTAATTTTTTTCCCATTTGGGGCAGGTTTGGGATATGTTTCTCACAAACCAAAGGTTCTCACAACAAGCCTGATGGTTTCGGTAGGGAACATCCCACCTTAGGGGACGAAACGATATCCGCTGCCTCTTATTGCTTTAAAAAAATTTCTAGTGTCAACATAGAACAACATGAGTGTTGTGTCAATTTTTGGGATTTTTGGGGGTTTGTTTGGACATTTTTATGCATTAATTGCATTTTCAATGCATTTATGAGCATAATTCAAATTTGAACTACATGCACATGCTCTAATGCATACAAATTGGTAGAAAATTCAAATCTGTGTCCTTAGTTGCATGCTTAGGTCCCATGCGAGAAATGTGAATGAATGTCAAACACCCTGGCACCGTCACTCGGCCGCAAACATTGAGATTCTCTGTTTTTAAATTCTAGTAAATCCAAAACTCATCTGAAATTCATGAAACTTGGCATGGTATCATGGAGCAGCATCAACATGTCGTGGTAAATTTTTTGTCCCATTTGGAGCAGGTTTGGGGATATGCTTCTCACAAACCAAAGGTTCTCACAAAAAGCCTGATGGTTTCGGTAGGTAACGTCCCACCTTTGGGGACGAAATGACATCCGTTGCCTCTTATTGCTTTCAGAAAATTTCTATTGTCCACATAGAACAACATGAGTGTTGTGTCAATTTTTCGGATTTTTCGGGTTTGTTTGGACATTTTTATGCATTAGTTGAGTTTTCAATGCATTTATGTGCACAATTCAAATTTGAACTACATGCACATGCTCTAACACTAATAGGGAAAAGCCTAGCAGTAGCACGTGTTATATGCTTATTAGTAGAGCGGGTGGCCGCGCTACTGATAAGGCGCTTCAGCTAATGCTTATCAGTAGTGCAGCCTGACCGGCGCTACTGCTAACTAGGGATAGCAGCAATGTTTGTCTGAAACACGCGCTGCTGATAATAGCTACATCACCCTTATGCAAAGAGCAGTACTGCTAAGAGCTCGCTGCTGCTAATGCCATACCCCGCGCTACTGTTATTAGTTTTTTAATTTTTTTGCTCCACGTTTTGTGCTACTGATTTTTGTTTTGGGCTTTATACAATAATCTCTAGCATGTCATACACATACGAATGTAATCATAGCATATACATAGTGATACAAGGTGGTCATCATCATAATCATCATCCAACAGGAAGTGGTCTCTCGTCATCATTTCGAAAATGGCGATACAAGTCTCGAATACTGGCAACTACATCGTCATCCATCTAAACAATGATATACGCAAGAAGATTTATCACTATGAGTGAGAGCGGAACTATGCAGTACATGAGGCGGCGGTTACGAGTCCTCTCTCGCGCTAGCGTGAACCTCAAGTAACTAGCTTCTGCTTCTTGTCTGCTTTTGAAGCCTTTATGGCTAGCGCCTGAGACCCCATTCACTTGCGCCAGACAGTCAGGCCACTCATTGTACACCCCCGGAACCTTCCCTTTCTACATGACATAGCACTGCCACCTCGCCATCAAGAAGCTAGGTACCAGTTAGAGATGCTCTTCATCAAGAGAATGTACAATCATGTGCAACAAAATATACTAGAGCAACACGAAAAAGAAAGGGTTAGCAACTGGATGCAACATACAGTATGTAAACTAATTAACTATAAGTACGCAGTTCATCGTACCCAAACTAACAAAGTAGCGTCACGCAAGTTCAGCAGGGACCGTGGACATCACAAAGTTTCTTCGCTACAGAAAGTATACAAGTTCAACCGACACATATCATCATCATGGGCATCGTAAATCACTAGAAGTTCCATCCTTCCATATCATCGAGGATGGACCCTAGCTTCTTGAATAGTGTGAGGTCATGACATTGCATGCCTATGCGAGTCCGGACGTCATCTCACGATATAGGGTCGTGGTGGAACATCCCCTTCTCAGCAACAACTTTTTTCATGATGATCGTCGCAATGTCCTTTTGGATGTGAAAGATGTCATCTCTAAGTTTATAATCCGCTTCTCCATGAGATTCTACCCACTTGTGGATATGATCACTGTTTTTGTTTGTGATACGAAGCTTTTGGTGATCCATGCTGAACTCAATCATAAGATGGAGGATGTAGAATCCATCTTTCTTGCTTAGTTTTGGGACATGGATGAAGCAGAAGTTAGTTTTATTCGCAAAACCCATCTTCTTGTTCCTTTGTTTCCTGATCTGCATGTAGCTACCCCTAATGCTAAAGTGTAGCGACCACAATCCCAATGCATCGAAGTCTCTGTGCTTAAGTGTCATCTCTGGATCGGTATGATGACACACACAGTACTCAAGGAATTATAACAGAGTTCAATCACACACTTATTACATCAAGGTCTTCATAAAGAGTATCTGTTACACAAATAAAATTGCTGAAGGCCATCTAAACTAAATAACTGCGGTATCATCAAAGGTAAATGAGTCCATCAACTCCAACGACATAGCTGAGTGCAAGACAACGACCTATCGCACCTCATTCATTGTCGGTTAAGTCTCCAACATGAGATGTTGCAGCCGTGTAGGTCAGCACATTGAATATGCTGGCAGAGTTACACTGTAAAGCAATTAATGCAAGAAACTATATCTACATGAATATTTAGCTAGTGGAGTCTCTAAATGTAAGGTTTTGCATGAAGCTAATTTTCCCTACAACAAAGGAATAAATTTTATTTACTACAAAGTTTGTACCAATATTTGAGAAGGTTCCTCCAACTCAACTCCCAACATTAAACAAGTATCATCATTAAACCCAATTCATTTAATTAAAGAGTGATGAGATCAACAATAATATCCACTTCTAGATACAAAAGATGTCCATAACCGGGGACACGGCTAACCATAATTAGTTTATACACTCTGCAGAGGTTGCGCACTTTTCCCCACAAGACTCGGCTACATCCATGATCGGAAGATCGAGTCATAGTCTTTCTGAAGCATTAACTCTGTACTCTGGGTAGACCGGTACACCTACTTTCCCCTACATCTGCTAGTCCACCTCTTCAAGTGCTCACACAACTTACTCAACTACGCCAGAGCCCATAATGGCTTGTGGCTGCACACGGAAGTTTCTAGGTATGAAATATCATATGATCCCTTTGAGCCGGGAGGGCAAACCGAGGAAAAATCACATGGGTACTCTAGGATTTCCCAAACTGGCTAGCACTGGATTCTCTAGGTGCCCCAACCAATCGACCCAGATGTGTATTAAAGTTGCCACCTTAATATTATCCAAGATTATTAACTCTCACAACTTCCATGTGTATCACGACCCAATCACCATCTACGAGCATGGCAATAAATGAGCATAAGGTATATTCTTGGGGTGATGAAAGGTATTAGATTCGTACCTCAAGAACTACAACCAAACCACATGTTTCCAATCCTACTCATGCAAATATTTGAGGGGCAAAACTAATACATAGTAAGAATTGGGTATAGAAGAGTATGATCAAAGTGTAAGTTGCCTTGTTGACAATCGGAAAACTCTAGAGATTCGTAGTAACAAGCTTTACACTCCAGAAAATCTAGCATAGACAAACAGTAGCTTACATAACCAATCAACCAAAGATGCAGAAATAAATCGAGAAAAGATCCAAATAAAACTCAAAACAAGTAAAAAACTAACTAAACATAAAACTAAACCTAACAGCATTATTTTCATGTGCTTTAGATCTTAACATTAGGTATATGTGATTAGCTACGATTTGCAAAAAGAATCAACTCAAACGGAGTGACGAAACTCAAGATACAAACAAAACAAGATTGATTACTAATATGAACTAAACTCAAATTTTAAATTGTCAAAATCATGTTCAAGTTGGTTTATTGGAAAGAGGGGATCATTACAAAGAATTAGGCGTTGGTTTCACCTAATTTGGACAAACGAGCTAAAAGTTACGCTAGTTTGGAGATCAGGGCCTAAATCGCGATAAAACTATTCGCGGATAGGTCCTTGGGTGAAAATAAACAGAAAAAGAAAAATCTATCGGATGAATGTACGCAAACAGAAACTAACGAATGAATTCATTTGTTAACAGATTCTAACGAGTGAATATGGGCTAATTAAGAACTAAAAAACAACCAACCGACCTAATCTAAACCGAAAATAAACCGGAAAGAAAACCAACGGTTTTTACCAGTTCGGTCAACTGCAGCTTCGTTGAGGTCAACGGCGGGGCGAGGCGGCATTGGCGAAGCGAGGCAGCGGCGGCGAGCGGTGGCACGGGCGACGGTAGCGACGCAGCTCCACAGCAGCAGCAAGCGGCGGCGGCGCGAAACTGCGGCGTGGGCGGGCCGACTAGCGGCTTTAGGCGAGGGCGGCGGCGGCTGCAAGTTGGGGAGCAAAGGGCGACGGCGGGTCGGTTTATAAAGGCCTCAGGAGGAATCCCGACTTGGGGAAGGAGGCGGCGGGGCGTGGCTCCGATTCGAATTCCACCGGAGTCTGGCGGGGTTACGGCGGCGAGGCGGTTTGGAGGCTGGGCTTCGGCCTGGCTCGGCTAGGCCGGCCCAGTCGGCGCACAACTTTTTTGAACAATGCCGCGATGAAAAATCCTCATAAAAAATAAAATAAAAATCCTAAAAATTCCAGAAACAATTTTCACCATCCCTGCCTTATATTTGGGACAAAGTGAACATTTTTTTTGGACTAAATGCAATTTTTAAAAATGCATGTTTTTCTCTAATTTCAACCAAATAAAATGGACAATAAAATTCAAATAAAATAATTTAACTTCTAGATTTCCTTTCCAATATTTCTCCTCGGTTTTAAAGAAGTCATTTTATCTTCTCTCTTTTATTTTTTATTGTTTTGAAATTATTGGAAAGTATTTATTGAAATCAAATTGATCCAGTTTTTCAAGTTTGAAAAAAAATTCAAAAATGAAAATTTATGAAACCTCCAACTCTCTCCTTGGGTCCTGAGTTGCTTAACATTTCTTGGATCACAAAAAATGCAATAAACTATGCAATGCATATGAATGATCTATGTATAACATCCAAACTGAAAATTGGGTTGTTACGAACCTACCCCCCTTAAGATGAATCTTTCCCTCGAGATTCGGGTTGGTTAGCAAAAAGGTGTGGGTGGTCCTTGCGGAGATCTTCTTCTTGCTCCCAGGTGGCTTCCTCCTTGGTATGGTGGCTCCACTGAACTTTGCAAAACTTGATGACTTTGTTGCGAGCAACTCGGATGGAAAATTCGAGAATCTTGACTGGCTTTTCTTCGTAGGTCAGATCACTATCCAATTGAATCGCTTCCAGTGGCACTGTATCTCTCAGAGGAATATCAGCCATCTTTGCGTGGCACTTCTTCAACTGGGAAATGTGAAACACATCGTGAACTCCTGACAATCCCGCATGTAACTCCAACTTGTAAGCAACTTCTCCCAGTGTTCCAACACTCTATATGGTCCCACAAATCGTGGTTCTAGTTTCCCTTTGACTCCAAATCGCCTAACTCCTTGAAGTGGGGACACATGAAGATATGCTCTATCTCCAACTTCGTAGGCTACCTCCTTGCGTTTAGTATCTGCATAACTCTTCTGCCTAGACTGGGCTACCTTGAGTCTATCTCGAACCAACTTAACCTTCTCCTCAGAATCTCTGAGTAAGTCCAGTCCAAAAAACTGTCTATCTCCAACTTCATCCCATGATAATGGTGTCCTGCACCTCCTTTCGCACAAAGCTTTGAAAGGGGCTATATTCAAACTGGCTTGCTAACTGTTGTTATAAGAGAACTCTGCATAGGGAAAATTATCATCCCAACTAGATCCATAGTCTAGCACACAAGCTCTCAACATGTCCTACAAAATCTGATTGACTCTCTTGGTTTGTCCATCTGTCTGTGGGTGAAAGGCTGTACTGAACTCTAGCTTGGTACCCAAAGTTCCATGCAATGATTTCAAAACTTTGAAGTAAACTGTGTTCCTCTATCTAATACAATGGTCCTTGGAACTCCATGCAGACATATGATCCTGGTCATGTATATCGTTGCCATCTTAGTACTTGTATAAGTTTTCTTCACAGGGATTAAATGGGCTACCTTCATCAAGCAATCGAGTACAACCCAGATAGAGTCATAGCTTGAACGGGTCCTGGGTAATCAAGTGATAAAATCCATGCCAAGTTTATCCCACTTCCATTTGGGTATCGGCAAAGGCTGTAGTAACCCTGCTGGTTTCTGATGCTCTGCCTTAACTCTCTGACATACATCAAATACCTCTACATACTCAGCAATATCTTTCTTCATTCCTGTCCACCAAAAACTGTCCTTCAAATCCAGATACATCTTGGTGTTTCCTGGGTGAATCGAATAAGGTGAATCGTGAGCCTCTTGTAGAATCAACTTCCTGATCTTAGGGTCATTAGGCACATAGATACGATCCTCAAACAATAAACTGTCGTGCTTATCCTCACAAAAACCTTTATCCTTTCCCTTACTCATCCTTTCCTTTATCTCTGCAATCTCCTTGTCCGTCTTCTGGGCTTCTCTAATTTTTACCAACAAGGTGGAATGAATTTCCAATGCTGCAACATAACCTCTCGGAACTATCTCCAAGCGTAGCTCTCGGAGATCATCTGCTAACTCCTGAGGTAATCCTCCGGTTATGAGCGTACTCTTGTGGCTCAACGCATCTGCTACGACATTGGCCTTTCCTGGGTGATAATGCAATCTCATGTCATAATCCTTTATGAGCTCCAACCATCTCCTTTGCATGAGGTTCAACTCCTTCTATGTGAAGATGTACTTCAAACTCTTATGATCCGTGTAAACATCACAACGGTTAGCGATGAGAAAGTGTCTCCATGTCATGAGCGCATGCACTACGGCTGCTAACTCCAAATCATGTGTAGGATAATTCAAGTCATGAGGTCGAAGCTGCCGTGAGGCATATGAAACAACTCTTCTGTCCTGCATAAGCACACCTCCGAGTCCTCGACGTGAACCGTCGCAATACACCTGGAAATCCTTACGTATGTCTGGGAGAATTAGCACTCGGGCTGTAACCAAACGTTTCTTCAACTCCTGAAAACTGGCTTCACAATCCTCAATCCATTTAAACTTGGTGTCCTTCTTCAATAACTCCATCATGGGCTTCGCTATCTTGGAAAAATTCTCAATAAATCTCCGGTAATAACCTGCGAGTCCAAGAAAACTTCTGATCTCTCCCATGAGGTGGGTGCCAACCATTTAGTGATAGAAGCAAGCTTGGTAGGGTCGACTGCTATTCCTTCTCCGGATATAACATGTTCGAGAAATCCAACTTCCTTCAACCAAAACTCACATTTTCTGAACTTGGTATACAACTAATGTTCTCTGGGCCTCTCAAGAACCAAGCACAAATGTTCCTTATGCTCTTCTTCATTCTTCGAGTAGACCAATATATCATCAATGAAAACCACAATGAACTTATCCAAGAACTCCATGAACACCTTGTTCATCATACTCATGAAATAGGCAGGGGCATTAGTCAAACCAAATGACATAACTGTATACTCATATAGCCCATACCTCATAGTAAAAGTTGTATTAGGTATATCCTGCTCTCAGATCTTCAACTAGTGATAACCTGATCGAAGATCGATCTTGGAGAAAACCTTAGCTCCCAGTAACTGGTCAAACAAATCATTGATCTTTGGCAGAGGGTATTTGTTCTTCATTGTCACCTCATTCAGCGCATGATAATCAACAACCATCCTCATAGATCCATCCTTCTTCTCAACTAGAAGCACTGGAGCTCCCCAAGGCGATGATCTTGGTCGAATATAACCTTTCTCTAGTAACTCCTTTATCTGCTTCTTAATTTACTCCAGGCATCTAATACGGTCTCTTGGATATTGGTCTAGTGCCTGGCAATAACTCAATCAAAAACTCAATATCTCGATCTGGTGGCATGCCTGGTAACTCCTCCGGAAATACATCGGGATAATCCTTCACCACTGGTACTTCCTCATGAACAACTCCCGATAGGGAATTCACATTTGTCCTCCTCGATGCATGCCTAGACACATACTTGATCCTCTTTCCTTCCGGGGTGGTGAGAAGAATTGATTTACTGGCGCAATCGATGTTTCCTTCAAACTTGGATAGACAATCCATTCCTAGGAACACATCCAATCCTTGTGACTCGAGGACAATAAGGTCGGTGGGGAAAACATGTCTACCTATGGTTACTGGAAACTAATAGCATCCCCTACTATCCATATACTCCGCTCCTGGGGAACCTACTAACATAGGTGACTTAAGGGCTACTGTTGGCAACATATACTTATCCACAAATGAATGGTATGCACCAGTATCAAAAAGAACAAGTGCTGTAAATGCATTAATCAAAAACTTACCGATAACTACGTCGGGCTGCTCTCTATCTCCTCCACACTGACGTGGTTCACCCGACCTCTGGTGAAGGGGTTGGGCTTCTTTCCAGAACTTCCGTTGCCATTTCCATTCTTTGCTTCAGAGCATTCAGTGGCATAGTGGTCGGTGAGGGAGTCCTGGATTACGGGGTCCTCGGACAGCCGGACTATATACATTAGCCGGATTGTTGAATTATGAAGATACAAGATAGAATACTTCATCTTGTGTCCGGATGGGACTCTCCTTTGCATGGAAGGCAAGCTTGGCGATTCGGATGTGTAGATTTCCTTCTCTGCAACCGACTCTCTGTAACCCTAGCCCCCTTCGATGTCTATATAAACGGGAGGGTTTAGTCCGTAGGACAAGAAGAAGAACAATCATAATCATAGGCTAGCTTTTAGGTTTAGCCTTCTCGATCTCGTGGTAGATCAACTCTTGTAATACTCATATAATCAAGATCAATCAAGCAGGAAGTAGGGTATTACCTCCACAGAGAGGGCCCAAACCTAGGTAAACATCGTGTCCCCCGCCTCCTGTTACCATTATCCTTAGACGCACAGTTCGGGACCCCCTACCCGAGATCCGCCGGTTTTGACACTGACATTGGTGCTTTCATTGATTGTTCCGCTGTGTCATCGTCATAGGGCTTGATGTCTCCCTCCATCGTCTCTAACGATGCAGTCCAGGGTGAGACTTTTCTCCCTGGACAGATCTTTGTATTCGGCGGCTTCGCACTGCAGGCCAACTCAATTGGCCATATAGAGCAGATCGATAGCTACTCCCCTGGTCATCAGGTCAGGTTTGGAAGTTTGAATTACGTCACCGACATCCACGGAGACTTGATCTTTGATGGATTCGAACCCACGACAGCCGCTCCCTGGAGCCACGACGAACACGACTCAAATCTGTCATCAGACTACACCCAGGAGACCGCACCTGTGACTGCCCTGGCCCTAGATCCGGAACAGATCACGCCGTCCGTGGACGGGGGGCTGGACCCCACCATGGAGGCCGCATACTCTACGACATTGGAGCCGAGCACAGCTTTTTTCAGCCTCTATCGAGGCCTGTGTTGTTGGATCCCCGGACTTGTCTCCAGATACGGGTTTCGAACCACGTGTGTCCGCTGTCGGTGTTAAAACCGGCAGATCTCGGGTAGGGGGTCCTGAACTGTGCGCCTAAGACTAATGGTAACAGGAGGCTGGGGACACGATGTTTACCCAGGTTCGGGCCCTCTCGATGGAGTTAATACCCTACTTCCTGCTTGATTGATCTTGATGATATGAGTATTACAAGAGTTGATCTACCACGAGATCAGAGAGGCTAAACCCTAGAAGCTAGCATATGGTATAATTGTTGTTGTTTACGGACTAAACCCTCTGAATTATATAGATATCGGAGGGGGCTAGGGTTACACAAAGACGGTTTACAGAGGAGGAGATCTACATCTGAATCGCCAAGCTTTCCTTCCACGCCAAGGAGAGTCCCATCCGGAAACGAGACGAAGTCTTCTATCTTGTATCTTCATAGTCCAACAGTTCGGCCAAAGTATATAGTCCGGCTATCCGGACACCCCCTTATCCAGGACTCCCTCAGTAGCCCCTGAACCAGGCTTCAATGACGATGAGTCGGGCGCGTAGACTGTCTTCGGCATTGCGAGGCGGGTTCCATCTCCGAATACTTCAAGATAAATTCTGAACACAAGGACTGTGTCCGGCTCTGCAACATAAAATTCCATATACCACTGTAGTGAGAATAATAACCCATGAATCTAATCTCCTGACAACTCTTCAAAAAGTGATATCACGCCACGGTCCGGTTTTTATTCGAACTGTTTTTTACAACCTGCCTCTGTGCATATAGCGAGGTTGTTTCTTTAGCACGTCTTCTCAAAGCAGAGATCGTGTCCCCTTAATGCGGGACCCTCTTCAATACGGACGTGGGTAACCCAACCGTACCATAAATTACGGTGAGTGGGGAATGAGCAGGCTCCGTTAGGCAAGCGGGGAGGCGTAAAGTTGTATCGCCTTTATAAAGGGGAAAAGCCTCCTCCTTTCTACCCACGCCTTCTTCTACTTCTGCTCGCCCCTTTCCTTTCGCTTGAGCCCTAGCGCCCAAGCATTCATCCTTCCCACCAAAAAAGGTCCTCTGAAAATGTATGGATCCGGAGCAGGAGGCAAGTAGATGGCCTCCTCCGTCCAGGAGAAGGATATTAAAAAGCTGCGGGCGGCCGGATATCTGGCCAAGAAAATCGGCCACCGTCTTCCAACGGCGGGACAGATTGTCCCTAGTCCGGAGCCCTATGAGAGAGTCGTTTTCCTCCCCCATTTTGTCCGTGGGCTCGGGTTCCCCCTCCACCCTTTTGTTCGCGGCATCATGTATTATTACGGGATTGATTTTCATGATCTATCCCCCAATTCTTTCCTCAACATCTCGACATTTATTGTCGTGTGCAAGGCCTTTCTCTGTATCTCGCCGCACTTCGGGCTATGGCTCAAGATCTTCAACGTGAAGCCCAAAGTGTTGAATGGAAAACATGCCGAGTGCGGAGGCGCCATGGTGAGCAGGATGCCCAAGGTCACATGGACGACGGGTACTTTCAATGACTCCATCAAGGAGTGGCAGCAACAATGGTTCTATATCACTTAGCTGCGCGGCAAAAAGTGGGCCGCTGCTCCTGAGTTCCGATCTGGAGCCCCTTTATAGCTCACGTCCTGGCCCAAGAAGGGCGTGAACTGGTCGTTGTTCGACAAACTGTCAGTGATCCAGGCACGCATCAAAGGTAGGGAGGACAAGGCCATCAGGCTTGTTGACGTGGTCCAGGTGATGCTGGTCCGCCTGATCCTTCCTTGCCAGCACAAAGGCTGTGATTTGTGGGAGTATGACCTTGCCGAGTGCCAGACCCTGCGGGAGCTCTTCGGCTCTTCGCACAAGGACATCTGGAAGGTGCTCTTTAAGTCTGTCAAACCATGGCCGGACTCTGCCGCAGACCGCGGGTACCGACTGTCCCACCCCGCCAGTCTGGTAAGTCGTCATCATATCCTGGCTATTCGCATGTTTCATTGATATGTCCCGAAGGAGATGTTTTTTAACGTGTCTTTCCACGGTTGCCTTAGGAATGGACGAAGGTGGCGGAGCGGATTCATTGTTCGGCCCCGCTACCGGAAGAACCGACGGGACCTCTTCTGACAAATATGTTGGTCCTAGCGCCTTACAAGGTGCCGAAGAAAGAGGCCAACAAAAAGGCCAAGGAGACCAGGAGCGGTCTCCGTCATCGTGGTGCTTTAGACACGAAGTCCGAAGACTCCAGTGACCCTCCCTCCTCTAGAGAGAACAAAGAGGAGGAAGAGGACGAGGAGGAGGAAGAGGATGATGAGGAAGAAGAGCCCGAGTCCCCTACAGGGGGGAGGAAGAAAAGGACAACCTCCTCATCCTTAGAGGCAGATTCGCCTAAGAGGGAAAGAACATCCATCCCCGAGGTGTCCACCCCGGCTACCGATAGCAGCCCAGAGTGGGATCCCAGGGCCCAGCCCTGGCAAAATCGTAAGTGCACGGAATCCGAACATATTCATGCATCCAAAATTTACTAGAATGCAGTATCTTGATTCGTACCGTACTTTTCACAGTCCGGCAAGGTCTCCGGACCAACAGGCCTCATCAGACGACTCATTGAGTTCTGATGCCTTGGAGAGTGAGACACCTCCCAGGGCCCCTTCCCCAAAGCCAGGCTATGACACCGAGGTGTCGTCAAAAAGGGACCTGAGCCGGGGGAGGCGTACCTCGGGGGCCGGCTGCGTGGGAGTGGCGGTTCCCATGAATGTCGATGGTGGGGGTGATCACGGATCCGACCTGCAGTCGGACACAGTCCTGGAGATCCTTAAGGCTCCGAGATCAGGCAGGCAGCCCCTCTTGACTGGAGGGGGCGATCCTACTCCACCTGCGACCTCCATCCAACCGAAGGCGTCAGGCGGCCTATCGACAGCACTTGAGAGTGCGTCCATCATTGATGAACAGCGCGTCCTTATGGGCATAGTGATAGAAAAGATTCAGGCCGCCAAGAACGGACTAAATGAATCCTGCGTTAGCCTTATAAAAGGCTTGGAGGTATGTGTAGAAGACTGTCATAGTATAGATAGTAGCCCCTGACACACTGTTCGGAGAGGACAGGAACCGGATAGGGGATCAACTTCCCGGGATCAATTTCCCGTCCGCAGGAGACTTAGCTAATGACACATTTATTTTTTATGAATCAGATGTCTGCAGCGACTGTCTCCTGCCATGCTGCGAAAGTTTCCGGACTCAAGCACAGTCTGGTGCGGGCTGAAGAGGAACTCAACCGAGTGAAGAAGCAGCTGGAGGAGAAACAAGGTATGTTTTGAATCTTTTTAGTAAGTTTTAGCACAAGTAAGTAGTTGTGACTATCTTAAAGTATATATCGTGCACTCCAGGGGCAAAAGCTGAAATTGAGGTGCTCAAGAAGGCTGTTGCCTTGGCCGAAAAGAAACGGGCGCGGAGCAGGCTCTCCGTGAAAAACACGAGGCTAGGGTCGTGGAAGCTGAACGAGAGCTTCATGAGGCCGTAGGGAGAAGTGAGAGCTTGGAGTAGAGTCTATCATTGAAAGAATCCAAACTCGCCCAAGCTCTCCGGGCTGCTAATGAGGCTCGGGAGGAAGCCCAGGCTGCGCTGAAGGATATTCAGGAGGCGCGGAAGATCTCGGCTGGTAAGGGATTTTTGTTCAGAGCGCCTTACGCTTTCGCAGGGAAGATTCATGGTGACCCATTGAATCCTAATTTTTTCAGGGGCATTTGTGGATTTGATGCGCAACATATCGGATGCTGCCCAATTCTGCCGAGCTGAGAAGAAGAAAACTGCGGAGAAGCTCTTCTGGTCACAGTATTTGGCGCTGAATTATCCGGTGCCATTTGTCGACCAGCTCAAACAGCTGATCGAACTGCATCAGGCGGCCTAACTAGCCATGAAGGATTTGGTTATCCGGCTATGGTCCGCCGAGCCCATACCGAGCAGTTTCTTTGGGCTTGTGAAGTGGATTGTGAGGGTTTGCCCTCGGCTGGACATCATTAAGCGGTCGGTTTGCATAGAAGGGGCACGAATGGCATTTGCCCGTGCGAAAGTGCACTGGGGGAATCTTGATGCTGAGAAGCTGATGACCGAGGGGCCGCCAGAGGGGAAGGAGCACCGCAAGCCCAAATTATATTATGATGGTGTCCTGAAAGGGGCCCCCCTCATGGCCGAGGAATGTATGGAAGACATTATTTTTCCCTGAAAGCAGTTGTGCTATCCTTCATAAGGCAAAACAGAGTCACTTATATGTAGGTGCCTGTCATGTGTAAATTTTATTCCTGCGCGGCCATTTAATATGTTAGTCTTGAGAGTTGGCCAGTCGTCGGCTTGTGCCCCCATGTAGGAACTACGGGGGTGTTCGGGATACACATGAACACTCTTTATCACATTCTTGGGTCCATGAAGGAGGTGCTCAGTACAGCGAACCAGGCAATCAGACTATAGGGCTTTATTACTCTCACTTAGCCATAGGAATTCGAGTATGGGAGGTGCAGCCCCTGGTGTTCGGAAGACCGCACGGGGGGCTCTAATAGCGCCTAATCGGTGGACCGATCCTTCGCACAGTGCATTTTATTATGGAATTATGCGGAATAAATCCTTAAAGATTTTACAACCTCTCAAATAGCTGACCAGCTCTTGCCTTATCATGACAGTCGGTTTTCGGCTTTCTCTACCGAGGTGTTCGTCCGGCAGAACCGGGACACAATCACAGTAGTTCTCCCAGTGCTACCTTAGTGGATATTGCGGAATGTAAGGTACCAAAACATGGGAGCCGGGCAAACCCAACCAATGACCCAAGACATGATTTGATGCTCATGCATATAATGTTATAAGTTTGGGGTGCCGAACGACCGAGAAGGTGTTCAGACTTTAGTCGTCGTACTATGGGTGCAAGGAAGCCCCTAACGTTCAAAGGCATAACACGATGTTCGGATGCCGTTATGACAAAATGTCGTTTAGAAATAGCAGATAAGCGTCAAATGACTCTTTCATGCTGCATTAAATTAATACGTCTATGCGCATGAGTACGGTGCATGTTATAAAAGAGAGGCCTGACGGCAGAACCTGTTGGGGCCGGGCGGTGGTTGGCTGTGCGTGAGTCCGGAGGAATATTCAGATTGTATTCAGGTGGGGTGGAGATCCCCCTTGTGTGTGTCCGAGTTGCTTCCAAGTCGCCGGTCCAGATGTGTGCGAGGGTGAACCTACAAATAATGCTTGAGAGGCGTGTGTGAGTAATAACCCACAAGTGTAGGGGATCGCAACCGTTTTCGATAAGCAAGAGTGTTGAACCCAATGAGGAGCTAAAGGTAGAATAAATATTCCCTCAAGTTCTATCGACCATCGATACAACTCTATGCACGCTTGGCGTTCGCTTTACCTAGAACAAGTATGAAACTACAAGTACTTTGTAGGAATGAAAGGATAGGTTTGCAAGATAATAAAGAGCACGTAAATAAAAAGTAGGGGCTGTTTAAATAAATAAGCAATAAAGTAAATATAGCGAGTGTGGAAAAGTGGTGGTAGGAGTTGTGGAATTGCCCCTAAGCAATTGACTATGTTACTAGACCGGTAATCACTATTGCAATTCTATTTGAGGGAGAGGCATAAGCTAACATACTTTATCTACTTGGATCATATGCACTTATGATTGGAACTCTATTAAGCATCCGCAAATACTAAAGATTCCTTAAGGTAAAACCCAACCATAGCATTAAAGTATCAAGTCCTTTTTATCCCATACGTAAACAACCTACTTACTCGGGTATGTGCTTCTGTCACTCACGCCACCCACCATAAGCAAATCATAAACATATTGCAAACCCTACAATGGGAATCCCTCATGCTTGCGTGACATGGAGGGTGCAATAGGACAGCACCAATAATAAAACATGCAACTCAAACCAATCATAGCAATTCATCAATCACCGATAGGACAAAGAAAATCTACTCAGACATCATAGGATGGCAACACATCATTGGAAAATAATATGAAGCATAAAGCACCATGTTCAAGTAGAGGGTACAGTTGGATGTGGGAGAGTGGACCGCTGAATATAGAAGGGGGAAGATGATGGAGATGTTGGTGAAGATGGCGGAGGTGTTGGTGAAGATTGCGGTGATGATGATGGCCCCCGGCAGCGCTCCGGCGCCACCGGAAGCAAGTGGGAGAGAGGCCCCCTTCTTCTTCTTCTTCCTTGACCTCCTCCCTAGATGGGAGAAGGGTTTACCCTCTGGTCCTTGGCTCCCATGGCTTGGGTGGGGCGAGAGCCCCTCCGAGATTGGATCTATCTCTCTGTTTCTGCGTTCTCTGTTTCCTCCCCTTCACCGTTTCCTTTATATCTCGAGATCCGTAACTCCGATTGGGGTGAATCTTTCGCCCAGACCTTTCTCATAAAATTAGCTTTCTTGCGCCAATAGAAGAGTGTCAACCGCCTTACGGGTGGCCCACGAGAGCCCAGGGCGTGCCTGCCTCCCAGGGGAGCGGCCCCCTGTCTCGTGGCCACCCCGGACACTGTTTCGCGTTGATTTTACTTCCCAAAAATCTTAAATATTCCAAAAAAATCTCCATCCGTTTTTATCCCGTTTGGACTCCATTTGATATTGGGTTTCTGCGAAACAAAAAACATGCAGCAGACAGGAACTGGCACTGGGCACTGGATCAATATGTTAGTCCCAAAAATAGTATAAAAAGTTGCCAAAAGTATATGAAAGTTGAAGAATATTGGCATGGAACAAGCAAAAATTATAGATACGACAGAGACATATCAGTGAGTAGTGGCTGAGCCGTGGATGTGATCCGTCCGGCTTATGCTGAAGGATCTATATGAGCTATGATTAGGTTGGGGTATCATGAAGTAGTTCGGACTCCCTTGTCGGTGTCCGGGAGTTCGGCTGTCGAATCTAAGTTCGATTGAAAAAACAGTGACTCGCTGCTTCAGTGAATAAAGTAGCCAAATATTCTTCAGCACAGAGGCGAAGCTCAGTCTTGACCGCAATTGTGACTTCATCATGTGGGTCTTGGGTGATAGTGCTTCGAGTCACAGTGTATCCTGGCGGTGCTGAATAGCTAGTGCCTAGAGGTGTAAGACCGAAAGTTGGTACGACATTTTTGGCTATCCGGGGACCATCTCCAGGGTGGCGGGGCCTAGATGGCCGTCACGCCTATTTATGATACTCTAGAATGAGTTATTTGGTGGGTCTGATCCTCGAGTGATCGGTCCCTAGACTTGATAATTTGGACTTCTTCATGCTCCTTCCGGCGCCGACCTGCCGATTTGTTGAAAGACCCAGCATTCTCTATTGGCATGATTGGCTACCACTCCTGGGGTGCCATGAATTTGACATGGGCGGTCAAGTATGCGGTTCAAGCTGGAGGGCCCGAATTAAGATGTTGAAGTCTCTTCTCCCGCCCAACGGGTTGAGGATTATGGGCTCCTGTGTTGATCGACGTTCCCTGGGTGCCATTTTTTTACCTTGGGACGCTTATATTTTTTGCGCCAAGGTTTGTAGACTCTGTTTTTGTCCGCTGATGCGCCCGGGGTGCTTCCTATGTTGCTGTCTGGTATGTAATGCTGGTCTTGTGCGCAGCCCCTTGCCGCAGTGTGCTATCGGCGGGGTGTAGGCCTGTGTTTGATTTTTAGTGCCGCTTCCTCGAATTGAGGTAGTAGCCTGCACTTTGGGTAGTATTTTGTTCGGCGCTCGAGTCCATATTCTTCGGCTGCCTGGGCCTTAGTCCGTCTGTCTGTGGGCATATTTTTATCAGCTTGAGGCTGCTGATGTTTATTTTTCAGGCTTCTTGCAGTGGTTATAAGCCGGTGCTTGAAGCGCTCCTGCTTTATGGGATCCTATGGTACGCCGAAATTGGCCTCCCGAGGCTCACCTCGTCTTCGGAGGGAGGCATATAGTTAGCATCCTCCAAGTATCCATCTGTTGCCTGTTCGTCTTGGCTAGCCTGCCCGTGTTCCTGTTCGGCTTGCTCGAAGGTGGGTTGATCAGGATCGTATTTCTCTTCGGCACCATTTGGTTTTTCTTCTCCAGTGCCGGTATTGTTGTGGCGGGGCTTGGAGTGGTGCCGATGACGCCCATGTTTTGATTTTTTTCCCCGAGGGGTTCTCTCCCGTTGCCTCGTCGCCGATGGTTTCCTTGGGAGTGTCCACCATATATATATCATATGAAGAGGTGACAGTCCAGCGCCCTGTGGGCGGTGGTTCCTGTTCTTCTCCCGCATCATCGTCTATACCATCGATGTCTTCAGAGTCGAAGTTAGGCACGTCGGTCAAGTCGTTGACCGTGTCTATTAAGTGGGTGGTGGGTGGGTAACGAATTTCTTCGTCGCCAGCTTCCTACTCGAGCCGGACATAGTTCGGCCAGGAGTCTCCTGACAGAGAGAGAGAGACTTTAATGAATCTAGCATGTGTCCGAAGGGTGAGTGCTAAAACATATCCGCGACGGTGAATTCCCCGACTGGAGCCCAGTTAGATTCGATGGGCACGGATGCGCGCAGTCCGGAACACACTACCATAGATGAGTCCGGGGGTCCGGAGGTACATATTTCCCGAGGAGAGGAGTCTATGGTCGGCTCTAACGCGGATGAGTGTGCGGCCTTCGGGGCGGGGTCCATCCACCCGTCTTCGAAAGGTACGACCTACTCTGGAACAAAGTCTGGAGCTGTAGCAGGTGCGATGTTCCGAATACTGTCCGACTGCAGATCTAGGTCATGCACGTCGTGATTGTTCGGTGCTCCTGACACGGGACCGAATCCATCGAAGGTCAAGTCTCCACGGATGTCGGCGGTGTAGTTTAGGTTTCTAAACCTGACCTGATGGCCAGGGGCGTAGCTATCGATCTGCTCCAGATGGCCAAGCGAGTTGGCCTGCAGTGCGAAGCCGCCAAACATGAAGATCTGTCCGGGGAGGAAAGTCTCACCCAGGACAGCGTGGTTGAAGGTTGGAGAAGCCATCTATCCTTGCAGCGACGACACAGAGGAACTCTCAATGAAAGCACCAATGTCGGTGTCAAAACCGGCGGATCTCGGGTAGGGGGTCCCGAACTCTGCGTCTAAGACTAATGGTAACAGGAGGCTGGGGACACGATGTTTACCCATGTTCGGGCCCTCTCGATGGAGGTAATACCCTACTTCCTGCTTGATTGATCTTGATGATATGAGTATTACGAGAGTTGATCTACCACGAGATCAGAGAGGCTAAACCCTAGAAACTAGCCTATGGTATGATTGTAATTGTTTACGGACTAAACCCTCCGGTTTATATAGATACCGGAGGGGGCTAGTGTTACACAAAGTCGGTTTACAGAGGAGGAGATCTACATCCGAATCCCCAAGGTTGCCTTCCACGCCAAGGAGAGTCCCATCCGGACATGTGATGAAGTCTTCTATCTTGTATCTTCATAGTCCAATAGTCCGGCCAAAGTATATAGTCCGGCTGTGCGGACACCCCCTTATCCAGGACTCCCTCATCCGCGCCCGTCGAAATGGATTGGGCGTCGATCTTTGAGTTTGCCACCACGGACATCTTTCAGCACTCGTCCTTGGGCAACGTGTTAAATTCATTAAGATCCCTCTCCTTGTCAGGAGATTCTTGGCTGAACTATGACCGGCTTGAGTGGGAAAAGAACGACAAAGAGCTTCGCTGCCCACCCACCACCCACTTGATAGCCACTATCGACGACTTGATCGATATGCTCGACTTCGACTCTGAAGACATCGATGGTATGGACGACAATGTGGGAGAAGAAAAGGAACCACCGCCCACAGGGCTATGGACAGCCACCTCATCATATGACATTTACATGGTGGATACCCCCAAAGAAGATAATGACAAGGACAAAAAGGATACAGGTGAGGATAAACCTCCCGAGAAGCAGCCGAAGCGCCAACGTCAGCGGCGCCGCTGTAAACCACGCCATGGTAAAAACAGCAATACCGGCACAGGAGACAATAGCAATCCGGACGATGCCGAAGACAATGAAGATGACCCCGCCCAGCCAGGATTCGAACAGGCCGGATGGGGGGACGGGCAAGACAACACTGATGAATAGGCCACGAATGAAAACTCGGAGGAGGACAACTACATGCCCCCCTCCGAGGATGAGGTGAGCCTCGGCTACAACGAATTTACCATGCCTGAGGATCCCGCCGAGCAGGAACGCTTCAAGTGACGGCTTATAGCCACTGTGAAAAGCCTGAAGAAGAAGTAGTAGCAGCTTCAAGCTGATCAAGATCTACTAGCTGATAGATTGACTGAAGTCCTGGCAGTCGAGGAATACGGACTCGAACACCCAAACAAAAGCTACCAGAGGCAGAAGTTGTTACCTCAATTCGAGGACGAGGCACTAGCACAGGATGCGGCTGACCGACCACCCTGCGGTCGAGATAAAGTGACGTATCAGCCTGAACACTAGCCCGCACCACGTCGCCGAAGAACTAAAAATACCAAGACCCGGGCTACACGCATGACCTGTGAGACAAACTGGAAGACAAAGCAGGACAGCCAAGATCGGTCTACGGATCACGGGGGCGCGCCTCAACACGCGACGATGACCGTCACGCAGAATACAATACATACAAAACCAACAGGGCCGAATACAGCAGACCAGCTACATCTGAACTACGTCACGAAGTGGCTCGGCACAGAGGTGCCGCACACCCCTTATGCTTCACGGATGAAGTAATGGAACATGAATTCCCAAAAGGGTTTAAACCTGTGAACATTGAATCATATGATGGAACAACCAATCCTGCGGTCTTGATTAAAGACTTTCTTCTCTATATTCACATGGCCCACGGTGATGATCTTCATGCCATCAAGTACCTCCCACTAAAACTCAAGGGACCAGCTCGACACTGGCTAAATAGTCTGCCAGAAAACTCCATTGGCAGTTGGGAGAACCTGGAAGATGCATTTCACGACAACTTCTAGGGCACTTATGTACAACCACCGGACGCTGATGACTTAAGTCATATAACCCAACAACCCGGAGAGTCAGCCATGAAATTCTGGACTCGGTTCTTAACTAAAAGAACCAAATTGTCGACTGTCCGGATGCCGAAGCCCTAGCGGCCTTTAAGCACAACATCTGCGACGAGTGGCTAGCCCGACACCTCGGCCAAGAGAAGACGAAATCCATGGCAGCCCTCACAACACTCATGACCCACTTTTGCGGGGGCGAGGATAGCTGGTTCGCCTGTAGCAGCAGCACGTCAGGAAAGCCAGGCGCCTCAGATGCCAGAGACAGCAATGGCAAACCCCGACGCAACAGATTCAAGCATCGAAATAATGGCGATAACACCAAAGACATGGCCGTCAATGCCAGATTCAGTGGCTCCAAGTCCAGTCAACGAAAGAAGCCATTTAAAAGAAATAATTCGGGTCCGTCCAGTTTGGACCGCATCCTTGATAGTCCATGTCAAATCCATGACACCCCCGATAAACCAGCCAACCACAGGAACAGAGAGTGTTGGGTGTTCAAGCAGGCCGGCAAGTTAAATGCCAAAAATAAAAAGGGGCTGCACAGAGATGATGACGAGGAGCCCTGGCCACCGAACACAGGGGGACAGAAGAACCCCCCCCCCCAAGTTAAAATGGTGAATATGATATACGCCACCCATATCCCTAAGCGGGAACGGAAGCACGCACTGAGGGACGTCTACGCGATGGAGCCAGTCGCCCCAAAATTCAATCCATGGTCTTCCTGTCCAATCACCTTCAATCGCAGAGACCATCCGACCAGTATTCATCATGGCGGTTCAGCCACACTGGTCCTTGACCCCATCATTGATGGATTCTACCTAACGTGAGTCCTTATGGACGATGGCAGCAACTTGAACCTGCTGTATCAAGACACAGTGCGCAAAATGGGCATCGATCCCGCAAGGATCAAGCCCACCAAAACCACCTTTAAAGGTGTCATACCAGGTGTAGAGGCTTGTTGTACAGGCTCAATCACACTGGAAGTGGTCTTCGAATCACCAGATAGTTTCCGAAGCGAAGAGTTGATCTTCAACATCGTGGTTATCATGCACTGCTCGGACGAACCGCATTCGCTC
This sequence comes from Triticum dicoccoides, assembly GCF_002162155.2. NCBI lineage: Eukaryota > Viridiplantae > Streptophyta > Magnoliopsida > Poales > Poaceae > Triticum > Triticum dicoccoides. The sequence goes on from NC_041389.1 coordinate 51,779,957, forward strand.
GATTCAATGCGGTACCACACTATGCCTACCTCAAGCTCAAAATGCCTAGACCCCGCGGTGTCATAACAGTCAACGGGAATACGGAGTGCTCCCTCTGCACCGAGGAGCACACCGCGGCACTGGCGGCAGAAGCACAAGGCGGCCTTCTTAGGAAGAACCTCAATTCGGCAATAAGGCCCCCAGACAATCTTAAACGAGTCTGAACTGCTCTGCAACAGAACCATCTGGTTCGCCCAGAGCTCATCTAGCAATTCGGCCTCCGTTCTAGTCCTAGTCAAGCAGCACAATTTGTGCCGCGCGTACATAACTACGCACTTAAAATACCATGGGCATAGACGGAGGCACAGCTAGACTGTGGTCCACATAGCGGCTCAACCGTTCTCGGACCCGCACACCCTCACTTTTTCCTCTCCTTTCAGGTCTTATCTTCTTGAGGCTCTATTTTGTGATAACAGGATCATCGAACCCATCATGGAAGAATACACCAAGAGAACAGGGGCTTGGACGTACAAGGGAATTCCCAGGTGGTCTTTGTTAATGATCGTTATTCCTGTTTACATACCTACACGTAGCCCACTCTTGGTAAACGGCATGTTAAATAGCCTTGTTCGCTTCTCGCACAAGGGGTACAAATACGCCTTCACGTATTATTCAAATTACAATAGAAATTAACTTGATGTGTTTTTTATTTCATCTTTTTCCTTGTCTTTGTATTTACTGCATTCGTACATTCTGGTACGCTTTAAATCGCCAAGGGCTTCAATGCACCCATAACACGGCAAGAAAGTCCGAGCACTTTATAGTATAGCTCGGCACCCCGAACTTATAGCATTATATGCATTGGCTCTGAATCATGTCTTTGGTCAAATGTTGGGTTTGCCCGGCTCCCATGTTTTGCCACCTTACATTCCGCTATATCGGCTAAGGCGGCATATGGAGAACTACTGCGATTGTGTCCCTGTTCTTCCGGACGAGCACCTTAGTAGAGAAAGCCAAAAACTGACTGTCATGATGTAGCGAGAGCTGGTCGCTATTCAAGATGTCTCAAAATCCTTAAAGATTTTTTCCGCTTCAAACGAGGAATCGGTTATTGCCCGATTTAGGCGTGTATAGCGCCCCAAGTTCAGACTTCCAAATACTAGGGGCTTCGCCAAAATTTAAAGTTATAGAGCTCCTATGGCTAAGTGAGAGTGATAAAGCCATATAGTCCGATTGCCTTGTTCGTCGCACTAAACACCTCCTTAAAGGACCAAAAGACTTGGATAAAGAGTGTTTAGATTCATCCCGAACACCCCTATACTAGCTATGTGGGGGCAGAAGCCGACGACTGGCCAACTCTCAAAATTTCATACACGGTCGCACAGGAGAGATAATTTTAAATAAACATGCAATACATATTGTGTAGAGAACTTGTTTTATATTACAGGATAGGATAAAATGAATGTATTCATTAAAAGATTATATCCTTCGCGCAATGTTCTCCCACAAGGCGGGCTCCCTCCAGGACTCCGTCATAATACATCTTGGGATGACAGTGCTCCTTGCCCTCTAGCGGTCCCTCGGTCATCAGCGCCTTCACATTCATCATTTCCCAATGCATGTTCGCATGGGCAAATGCCATCCGCGCACCCTCAATGCACACTGACCGCTTTATGATGTCAAGTCACGGGAAGTCAATTACAAGCCGCTTAACGAGTCCGAAGTAACTGTTAGGCAGGGGCTCGGCCGGCCACAGTCGGACTATAAGGTCCTTCATGGCCAGTTCGGCCGCCTTGTTCCGTTCGACTAACTGCTTCAGCTGGTCGCTCAAGGGCCGCGGATGCTCTGGCCCAAGGTACTGGGACCAGAACAACTTCTCCATCGAGTTCCCTTCTTCGGCTCGGTAGAACTCCGCGGCGTCTGCTATGCTGCATGGCAAATCCGCAAATGCTCCTGGAGAACTCCGAATTCGGGTAAGTAAAAAGAATGTTTCCTTCACATGCTTGCTTTGCATAACAAATGCCTTACCCGCCGCAATCTGTTGGGCTACCTGGACTTCCTGGAGGGCTCTCTGGGCTTCGGCTCTAGCGTCTTGTGCGCTCTGGAGGGCCTTGGCAAGCTCGGACTCTTTAGTCTTTGAGTCATGCTCCAAGGATTCACACTTCTTGACGAAATCCTGGAGCTCTTGCTGCACCTCGCCGACCGAGGCCTCATGCTTATCGCATTCGGCGCGTTCCTTGGCCGCTTTATCTTCAGCCTCGGCTAACGCCTTCTTCAGGTATGTCCCCTCGGTCGTGGCCCCTACAATAGTTCATAGCGCTTTCGTCAGCGCGAATCAATTATCACTAATAAGTATACAGGCAGAGTACTATATACCTTGGCTCTCCTCCAGCTGCCTCTTCACAAGGCCGAGTTCTTCCTTGGTCCGCTCCAGGCTCTGCTTTAGTTCGGAGACCTCCGCAGTACAAGTGGCAGCGGCTAGCAGCGATGCCTGCTTCTTCACATAAGACATATTTTGTTAGACTCCTGCGATTATTATTTGATCCTCTGTTCGACATTTCTTTCCAAACACCTAACAGAGCATCAGGGGCTACTGTCTATACTATGATATTTTTCAACAATTTTATTGCTTACCTCAAAGCCTGTTAGAAGTCTAGCGCAGGCTTCTGTCTGTCCGCTTTTGATGGACTGAACCTTCTTAATCACCATACTCATCAGAGTACGGTGTTCTTCATCAATGGTAGCGCCGCAAAGCGCTTCCAACATCCTGTCCGGTGCCTCCGGATGGACGGAGGTCATCGGTATAGACGACTTGATCCCCTTGCTAGGGGCGGCCCTCTTTCCCGAGTCCGGAACCTTTTGGGTTTCTGGAGCTGAATTCGGCTTGGGGCCAAACTGGCTGCGGCCCCCAAACTCGGTGTCCGTGGGGACCTTGCCCCCCAAATGTTCGGTCACCGGAGTCTCACCCTCCGGCATCCCCAGAACGATCTCCCCTTGTTCCGGCATCCTTCAAGACAACACCTCGGTATTGTCTGCACCCTTGGTGAGGAAGCTGTCGAAAGAGACTCAATATTCATGCCGCTGGGTCCAACGATCCCTCCGAAGAGGAGGATATCTCGATATTGTACTTGGCCGGACTGCAGGAACATGACTGGTATGGTAAGACACGATAAAAAAATAGATCTGGCATACTAGTATGTCTGGATACTTATGATTTGGCCAGGGGCTTGACCCTGGGGTCCCACTCCTCGCTGCTATTGGTAGCCGCGGCGAAGTAGTCCGGAAGGGAAGTCTTTCCCTTCTTGGATGTGTCGGCCTCCCTGTGTGTGGAGACCTTCCTCTTCCTCCCCCCAGTAGGTGGGGGACAGATTTCCTCCTCCTCCTCATCATCTTCAGTGGAGGATCTCGTCTCGGTGTCCTCGGATGTCATGTCCGTGGCACCCTTGCGACGGAGACCATCTCTGGTCCCCGTAGCCGCCTTCTTGGCCTTCTTCTCCGGCACCTCATAGGGTGCCAGAACTAACATCCTTGTCAGGAGGGGTGATTATGTATCTTCAGGTTGCGGGGACAGACAGTCGATCCTCTCCGCCACCGCTACCGAATCCTGAAAGATTGGTATGGAGGCTTAGGTTCCTCCCACAGGCATGTTAGTAAAAGGACATGTCTCCCGAATATGATAACTCACCGGATTAACTTGGTGTTTTGCATTGAGCCCGCGATCTTCGGTCGTGGGCGGTGGTGTCTCGCTGGCCTTGAACAACACCTTCTAGATGTCTTCGTGTGTCGAGTCAAAGAGCTCTTTCAGCATCGGGTGTTCGGCCGGGTCGAACTCCCACAGATTGTAAACCCGTCTCTGGCACGGGAGGATCCGGTGGAAGAGCATGACTTGGATCACATTGACGAGCTTGATTTTCTTGCTCACCATGTTTTGGAAACATGTCTGGAGTCTGGTCAGTTCTTCCGCTGAGCCCCAGGATAGGCCCTTCTCCTTCCAGGAGGTGAGCCGCATGGGAACACGAGATCGGAATTCGGGGGTCGCTGCCCAGTTAGTGTCCCGCGGCTCGGTGATGTAGAACCACCCCGATTGCCACCCCTTTACGGTCTCCACAAAGGAACCTTCGAGCCAGGTGACCTTGGGCATCTTGCCCACCATGGCGTCTCCGCACTCCGCTTGTTGGTCGCTCACCACTTTTGGCTTCACATTGAAAGTCTTCAGCCATAGGCCGAAGTGAGGTGGGATGCGGAGAAAGGCCTCGCACACGAAGATAAATGCCGAGATGCTGAGGATGGAGTTGGGGGACAAATCATGGAAATCTAACCCATAATAGAACATTAGTCCACAGAAAAACGGGTGTAGGGGGAATCCCAGCCCGCGGACAAAATGGGAGAGGAATACCACCCTTTCCTGGGGCTCCGGGGTAGGGACAACCTGCCCCTTGCCGGAAGCCGATGTGCGATGTCCTTGGACAAATATCTGCCCCCCGGAGATTCTTGATGTCTTCCTTCTTAACGGAGGAGGCCATCCACTTGCCTCCCGCACCGGACATGACTGGAGTGTTTTTGAGGAGAAGGCAAAAGCTTGGGCGTTGGAGTTCGAGAATGGATGAGCAGAGGAAGCAGAAGGTGTGGGTGAGAGAGGGGAATCCTTATCCCTTTATAAAGGTAGATCATGCGCCTCCCCACATGCCCTAAAGCTTGCTTATTCCCCAAGCGTCGTGCAAATAGCTCGGTTGGGTTACCCACACCCGTATTAATGAGTATCCCGTGATAAGGGGACATGATCTCTGCTTCGACAAGACGTGCCAATGAAGCTGCCTCGTAAATCGTGTTGTGGCAGGCTAATAAAATGGTTCGAATAATAACCAGGCCGTGGTGTTATGTCACACTGTGAATAAACTGTTAGCAGATTAGATCCATGAAATACTATACTCTCTACGGTAGTATGTGGAATTTGTTTTTGCAGAGCCGGACACGATTCTTGTGTTCAAAGATCTACTTTGGAGTATTCGGAGATGGAACCCGCCTTGCAATGCCGAAGACAATCTGCGCGCCCGACTCAATTGTCATTGAAGCCTGGTTTAGGGGCTACTAAGGGAGTCCTGGATTAAGGGGTCCTCGGATAGCCGGACTATATACATTAGCCGGACTGTTGAATTATGAAGATACAAGATAGAAGACATTGTCCCGTGTCCGGATCCTTTGCATGGAAGGCAAGCTTGGCGATTCAGATATGTAGATTTCCTTCTCTGTAACCGATTCTGTGTAACCCCTGCCCCCTCCGATGTCTATATAAACCGGAGGGTTTAGTCTGTAGGACAAGAAGAAGAACAATCATAATCATAGGCTAGCTTCTAGGGTTAGCCTCCTCGATCTCGTGGTAAATCAACTCTTGTAATACTCATATCATCAAGATCAATCAAGGAGGAAGTAGGGTATTACCTCCATAGAGAGGGCCCGAACCTGGGTAAATATCGTGTCCCCCGCCTCCTGTTACCATTAGCCTTGCACGCACAGTTCGGGACCCCCTACCCGACATCCGCCAGTTTTGACACCGATAGCCGGTCTTCCCGCGCTTGAAACAAGTAATGTGACCCAGATCCTTCTTGGAGGGTGTCGCGGGGTTGGAACGGTTCTAACTGTTGCTTCCTCCCTTCCCATTGCCATTCTTTGGGCCACTGTGGTTGTGCAAACTCCCTCCATTGTGCATATGTCCTCCATGTTTATGGCCTCCATGGTTATGAGTATGTCCTCTCGAGTATAGGTAATAGTGGGGCTTCTGCTGAGCTCCAGAAGTGTACCTCCTGAGGGAGTCCTGGATTAAGGGGTCCTCGGACAGCCGGACTGTTGGGCTATGAAGATACAAGATGGAAGAATTCGTCCCATGTCCGGATGGGACTCTCCTTTGCGGGGAAGGCAAGCTTGGCGATTCGGATATGTAGATTTCCTTCTCTGCAACCAACTCTGTGTAACCCTAGCCCCCTCCGGTGTCTATATAAATCGGAGGGTTTAGTCCATAGGACTAAGGACAACAATCATAATCATAGGCTAGCTTCTATGGTTAGCCTCATCGATCTCGTGGTAGATCAACTCTTGTAATACTCATATCATCAAGATCAATCAAGCAGGAAGTAGGGTATTACCTCCATAGAGAGGGGCCGAACCTGGGTAAACATCGTGTGCCCCGCCTCCTATTACTATTAGCCTTAGATCCACAGTTTGGGACCCCCTACCCGAAATCCGCCAGTTTTGACACCGACATTAGTGCTTTCATTGAGAGTTCCGCTGTGTCATCGTCATAGGGCTTGATGGCTCCCTCCATCATCTCTAATGATATAGTCCAGGGTGAGACTTTTCTCCCCGGGCAAATATTCGTATTCGGCGGCTTCGCACTACGGGCCAACTCGCTTGGCCATCTGGAGCAGATCGATAGCTACGCCCCTGGCCATCAGGTCAGGTTTGGAGGTTTGAATTACATCGCCCACATCCACGGAGACTTGATCTTCGACGGATTCAAACCCACGATAGCCGCTTCCTGCAGCCACGATGAACACGACTCAAATCTGTCATCGGACTATGTACAGGAGACCGCGCCTGTGACTTCCCTGGCCCTAGATCCAGAACAGATCGTGCCATCCGTGGATGGGGGGCTGGACCCCACCATGGAGGCCGCATACTCTACGCTGTTTGAGCCGAACACAGATTCGGCCTCTATCGAGGCCTGTGTCGTCGGACCCCCGGACTCGTGTCCGGATACGGGTTCCGAATCGCGTGTGTCCGCGCCCGTCGAATCTTATCAGGCGCCGATCTTGGAGTTTACCTCTATGGACATCTTTTAGCACTCGCCCTTGGGCGACGTGTTAAATTCATTAAGATCTCTCTCCTTGTCAGGAGATTCTTGGCCAAACTATGTCCGGCTTGAGTGGGAAATGGACGACGAAGAATTTCGCTGCCCACCCACCACCCACTTGATAGCCGCTGTCGATGACTTGACTGACATGCTTGACTTCGACTCCGATGAAATCAAAGGCCTGGACGACGATGCGGGAGAAGAAGAGGAACCACCGCCTACAGCGCCCTGGATAGCCACCTCGTCATAGGACATTTACATGGTGGATACCCCCAAACAAGACAATGGCGAGGACAAAAAGGACCCAGTTGAGGATAAGCCTCCTGAGAAGCAGCCGAAGCGCCGACGTCAGTGGCGCCGCTCTAAACCACGCCATGGTAAAAATAGCAATACCGACACAGGAGATAATACCCCGTACAATGCTGAAAATAATGAAGACCCCGCAGACCCAGCCATGAAGCAGGACGAGCAGGGAAACGGCAAAAACAGTCCGGGGCCGCTGTCCGATCACAGCGACTCCAAAGACACCACTTACCAACCTGTCTCCGAAGAAGAGGACTGTTCGGATGACAACACATTCATCATCCCTGATACACAAGTGGAGCGAGAATGCCTCCAATAGAGACTTATCGCCACTGCTAGGAGCTTGAATAAGCAGAAGCAACGGCTTAAAGCCACACAGGATATGCTCGATGACAAATGGAACGAAGTGCTCGACACTAAGGAAAAATACGGCGTCAATCGCCAAACAAAGAGCTATCCCAAACGTAAACTGCTGCCCGAATTCGATGATGAGGCTATAGCGCCCATACAGCCGAATAACCGTACGGACGAATAATAGGACCGACCACGTCATGGTCGAGACAGAGCAGCTAATAACACCACACACAAACCTGCACCCCCGCTCCATAAAGAAAGGGAGGTAGCGACCGAGAACCAGCAACACGATTTATGTGAAGACTTGGATAAAAGGGCTGGCATACCAAGGTCCATTTATGGATCTCGAGGATATGTCCCAACGAAGGATCGTGACCACCAAAACAAATATGCCGGCTGCTCTCCAGTTCGGAATCAACACCGCACACTACAACCGTCGGACTCACTCCATGGCATAACCAAATACATGGGTGCTGCACACCCCCTGTGCTTCACCGATGAGGTGCTGGATCATGAATTTCCAGCAGGGTTTAAACCCGTAAACATCAAGGCATACGACGGAATGACAGACCCTACGGTCTGGATAGAGGACTTTATTCTTCATATCCATATGGCACGCGGAGATTATCTCCACGCCATCAAATACTTACCCTTCAAGCTCAAGGGACTAGCTCGGCACTGGCTGAAAAGCCTCCCCAAAAATACTATCGGAAGCTGGGAGGAGCTTGAGGATGCTTTCAGGGCAAATTTTCAAGGGTCTTATGTCCGACCTCCGGATGCAGAAGATCTCAGCCATATAACCCAACAACCCGAAGAGTCCGCTCGTAAGCTTTGGAACAAATTTCTGACCAAGAAAAAACAAATCGTCAACTGTCCGGATGCTGAAACTTTAGCAGCTTTCAAACATAGTATCCGGGACGAATGGCTTACCAGACACCTCAGCCAAGAAAAGCCCAGGACAATGGCAGCCCTAGGCCACCCTCATGACCCGCTTTTGTGCAGGTGAGGGTAGCTGGTTGGCCCGTAGCAGCACCAACGATCCAGGCACATCCGAAATAAGGATGGCAACCAAAAACCACGATGCAATAAAATAAAACGTCGAAACAATGAAGACATCCCAGAAAATACAGCGGTAAACGCCGGATTCAGGGGCTCCAAACCTGGTCAACGGAAAAAGACATTTAAAGGCAACCGAGAAGGTCCATCCATCTTAGACAAAATTCTCGACAGGACCTTCCAGATTCATGGCACCCCTGAGAAGCCAGCTAACCACACCAACAGAGAATGTTGGGTCTTTAGACAGGCCGGCAAGCTCAACGCCAAACACTAGGGCAAGGGGTCGCTAAGTGAAGATGAGGATGAATCCCGCCAGCTGAACACAGGAGGACAGAAAAAGTTCCCACTAGAGGTTAAAACAGTGAACATGATTTACGTCACGCATATCCCAAAAAGGGAGCGCAAATGTGCACTCCGAGACATATACGCTATAGAGCCCGTCATCCCCAAATTCAACCCACGGCCGGCCTGTCCGATCACCTTTGATCGCAGGGATCATCCGACTAGTATCCATCACGGGGGCTCGGCCCCCTTAGTGCTCGACCAGATAATCGACGGACACCACCTCACCCGAGTCCTCATGGACGGCGGCGGCAGTCTCAATCTGATATATCAGGACACTGTCTGCAAGATGGGGATAGACCCATCATGAATTAAGCAAGGAAGCACTACCTTTAAAGGAGTGATACTAGGTGCAGAGGCCCGTAGCATTGGCTCCCTAACATTGTAAGTTGTATTCGGTTCTCCCAATAACTTTCAAAGCGAAGAACTATTCTTTGAGATTGCTCCGTTCCGAAGCGGTTACCATGCACTACTTGGAAGAACAGCATTTGCCCGCTTCAATGTAGTCCCGCATTACGCTTATCTTAAACTAAAGATGCCTGGTCCACGTGGCGTCATCACAATCAGCGGGAACACGGAGCATTCCCTTCGAACGGAAGAATACGTCGCGGCTCTAGCAGCCGAATTATGGAGTGACTTCTGCGAAATGAGCAAATCATCAGTTCTCGAAACCGCGGACACAATTAGACGTGTTCGGCGCACACCTAGGTGTAGCAGCTCAGATAAACCTGAGCTTGATTAGCGGCTATACTTCCACAAAACAAGAACACTGTACATGTCTCCCTGTATATGTAAAATAGGGCTTCAAAACTCCATGTGTGGTGTGTGGGCCGCACGCATATAAAAGGTCCATAGTTCGGCTTGACCCTATTTGGACTCAAAAAAATTATATCTTCATGGTTCTTTAAAACAAACCAATTCTACTCACGATCACACCGGATCCGGTCACCTAGTTCTTTCTTTGTTTCACGTGGCCACCACTCTTTACCCATCAAGGACATAGGCGCAGCAGAGATAAAGGCGCAGACGTGCAGCAGGGCCCTGTTCTAAGGTTTCTTTTTATATTAAGCCCCTGTGTAAACCTTTTTTACTATCTTTCGTTGTTTTCATATCCTCTTGGCTCTTAAAATGACCCACAAGGATGTCTGCGTTATTATCACGCCGATTAGATCTGTACCTTGAAATCCAGGGTTTTATTACCAGGGGCTGCCATCGGCCCGGTATATTTTGTAAAGACCGAATACCTTCGGGAGTGTTCGGCGTCGCGAGTTTGGCCTTATATGCATCAGCTCCGAATCATGTCATTGGTCAAGTGTTGGGTTTGCCCGGCTCCCACGTTTTTCTACCTTACGTTCTGCACCATCGGCTAAGGAAGCACGAGGAGAACTACTGCAATTGTGCCTTGGTTCAGCCGGACGAGCACCTCAATAGCGAAATCCAAAAACTAACTGTCATGATACAGCGAGAGACTGGTCAACCACTCGATGACTCAACGGAATCCTCGATATTTCTCCGCATTAAGGAAGGACCATTTTTCCGGTCACATATTTAAACGCACCATTTTCGGATAAAACACGGACATACCAGGGGATATGTAGTAGCCCCACCATCAAACTCCTGTGGCTAAGTGAAAGTGTTAAAGCTTTATATTCCGATTGCCTTGTTCACCACACTATCACCTCCTCAAATGGATCAAGAAGTTGGATCAAGTGTGACTATGTTGTTTTTTTCGAACACCCACGCGTTATTCGCAAAGGGGTTGAAGCCGACGACTGCAATCTTTCAGGTTATATACATATATACATAAACAGCCCCATAGGAGGCACTAAAATACTTTACGGGCAAAAGTATAAACATAGCCTTTGTTATCAAAAGCATTGTCTTTACAAATTCAGACATATATCATTTGAACATGATAGTCTTCGAGCAATGAGCCTCTATCAGGCGGGCACCTTCTAAGACCTCTTCAAAATAGTGCTCCGGCAGGTCTTGGCCTCCGGTCGAACCCCGTGTTACAACACTGGTGGCCTCCATCCCCGCCCAGTACATTTTAACACGGGCGAGGGCCATCCGCGCACCCTCTATGCATGCCGACCACTTGATAGTGGTGATATGCGGCACAACACGAATAAACCATTTCACCAAACCAAAATAACTACTCGGGCTTGGTTCCCCCGGCCACAAGAAGTCCACGACAGCCTTCATGGCAAGTTCGGATAACCCATGGAGCTCCGCCCATTCAGCCATCTACTCGTTTAACAGCAGCGGACGCTTCGCCGTGCTGAACTGTGACCAGAACAATCTTTCTGCTTCATGATCTTCTTGGTCCTGGAAGAACTGCGCCACATCGGTAGCACTCTTTGACAAGTCCAAATACGCGTCTTGAGAACTCCACATTTGATCAAGAGGGGCATACATCGGATCGCCGAACTTAGTTCACAATAAAAAGGGCTTCCCAGCCGCGATCTCGCCAGCTTGCCGGAGCTCCTCCCAAGCTGCTCTGATCTCAGATCGAGTCTCTTTGGCCGTTTCTAAGGCCTTTTGCAGGTCCTCTGTTTTTTCTTGGCTCTCCTTCTTGAGCAGCTCATAACGGTTATCGGCATCCTTCAGCTCAAGAGCCATATTGGCTATCTTATCCTCACTTCAGGCGATGAGCGTCCTATTTGGCTTTCAATTCACTCACTGCCTTTTTGGCAGCCGCGTCGCTTACTCTGGCTTGCTCCTTAGCATGCGCAAGCTCAACCCGAAGAGTCTCCATGGCAGCTGCACCATCTGCAGACAAAGCATATTGTAAGTCCAAGTGTCATACTGTCATACATACTTGCTGACCGCCCAGACGACACACCTTGCGCCTCGTCAAGAAGCTTATTCACAGCGTGATTTCCTCATCCGCCGCATCAAGTAGCCGTTTCATTTCGACAAATTCGGCAGCCGGCCTAGTTGTCGGGGCTGCAGCCGCTTGTGTATAAAATTGGCAAAATCCTTTCCTAAGATTATTGATATTTTTGATCCTTTGATCGCTCTATTCAGATAGTAGCCAGAGTCTCAGGGGCTACTATCTACAAACAGTGCACCTTGCATTCTGCAATACAAACTAACAAAAAATTGCCACCTTACGTACCTCGAAGCCTCTTAACAGGCTCATAAAGGCTTCATCCAGTTCGCTTTTCGCGGACAAAATTCTTTTAATCACCGTACCCATTAAGGTACGATGTTCCTCTGAAACAAGCGCTTGCCGCAGAAGACCCATCAACGTATCCGGCTATGCGTCGGACAGTCCGGGGCTTTTGTCTACGGTCTCTTTAGGAGCCGAACACCCCGGACCTCGGGCAGCTGAAGATTCACCTTCTGGCCTCGTCCTCTTTTGGGGATCGAGCGAGATCCTCCGAGATGACACTTCAGGGTCGTCGTCCTTATCGTGTGGGAGAGTATGAGGAGGCGTCTCGCTCTCCATCATCTCCAAAAGAAGATCCTCCAAGGACGAAGATTGTTGCGGAGGGCTATAGGCCGGACTGCCAAACATACGTTTCAGATATTACTATCATAAACAGGAGAAGAACGGGGTAGGCTTACAGAGCACCTTTGTTCACTTACGTCTGGGCTAGCGGCTGGTCCCCTTGAATGTGCTATTCGGCGATGTTGCTCCCCGAGACGGGCCCCCCTGATAGGGATTTCTTCCCTTGCTTGGAGGCCTCCGCCCTCAAGTCTTCGGGGGAGGCCCTTTTCTTCCCGCGAAGGGAGGGAATATTTGATTCCCCTCTCCGTTTACTCTCCGACATGGGAGTGCCACTTTTGACCTCCCCGCTCCCCTCCTTGTCTTCCCCGATGGCACTTGATATGGTGCACGAGCTAGCATCCTGGTTAACACTGGATCCGCTGAGTCTTCGGGGAGAGGCGCCTAACACCTGATCCTCTCTGCCTTTTGTATCCAACCCTGGCCGAGGACGATTTTTTCAGGATAACGTTATGATAAATATAATGACAACGTGTTTGGTTACGGGGTGCTCACCGAGGTATCTGGATGGTTGTAGTCAAGGCCTGCATCTTTCGTGGTGTTCGGACACTTTATTTGTGATCTGAATAATGATTTATACATCCCTTCGAGCGTCATGCTGAAGAAGTGCTGAACGGTTCGCGGTCCTTCCGGATTGAACTCCCACATACGAAGAGATCGTCGTTGGCATGGCAGGACCCGTTGAACTAGCATTACCTGAATCACCTTTACAAGACCAATATCCTTCTTGATAAGATCTCGGATGCGGCTTTGCAGCGTCCGTACATCGTCAGCCGACCCCCAGTCCAGCCCCTTGTTGACCCATGACGCAAGCTGTGGTGGAGGGCCGGAGCGGAAGGCAGGAGAAGCCGCCCACTTTTTTCCTTGGGGAGCTGTGATGTAAAACCACTCCCGTTGCCGCGGGTCGGAAACCTATTGGAAGGAACCATTTGGCCATAAAGCATTGACACATTTTCTTATTTTTGCACCTCCGCACTCCGCGTGTTTCCCGTTGATCATCTTCGATGTTACATTAGAGGTTTTAAGCCATAAGCCGAAGTGTGGAACAATGCGGAGGAAGGCCTTGCACACGATGATGAAGGACGAGCTGTGAAGGAAGATATGCGGAGCTAGATCATGAAAATATATCCCGTAATAGAACATGAGGCCTCTAACGAAGGGATGAAGACGAAGTTCTAACCCTCGAAGGAAGTGAGAGATAAACACAACACTCTCGTCGGACTTGGGAGTAGGGATAACCTGCCCTTGAGCAGGGAGCCTGTGAGGAATTTCCGCTATCAAGTACCTCGCCTCCCTAAGCTTCTTGATATCTCCTCTGTGACGGAGGAGGCCATCCACCGACCTTGAAGGCTGAATCCGGATATAGTCGGAAGTTTGGAGCATTTTGGCTGAAGCCTTGGGTGTTGGAACTCGAGGAAGGAGAAGGAGAGGATTGAGCATAGAGGGAAAAGACAGGCCTTGATCTCTTTATAAAGAGGATGAATACCAAACGTCCCCCGCGTGGCCTTTTTGGAACTTGCCTGTTCCCAAGGAATCCTATCCATGGAATGGTTGGGTTACCCACGGCTTCAACAAGACATGCCAATAAAGTCGCCTCGTGAAACATATCGTGGCAAGCTGATAAAATGGTTCAGATAAAAACTGAACCGTGGTGCGATGTCACGCTATGAATAAAATGTTAGCAGATTAGATCCGTGATACACTATACTCTCTACGGTGGTACGTGGAATTTGTTTTTGCAGAGCCGGACACGATTCTTGTGTTCAAGATCTACTTTGGAGTATTCGGAGAAGGAAGCCACCTTGCAATGCCGAAGACAATCTGCATGCCAGACTCAATAGTCATTGAAGCCTGGTTTAGGGGCTACTGAGGGAGTCCTGGATTAAGGGGTCCTCAGACAGCCAGACTATTTACTTTGTCCGGACTGTTGGGCTATGAAGATACAAGATGGAATACTTCGTCCCGTGTCCGGATGGGACTCTCCTTTGCGTGGAAGGCAAGCTTGGCAATTCGGATATGTAAATTTCCTTCTCTATAACTGACTCTGTGTAACCCTAGCCCCCTCCGATGTCTATATAAACCAGAGGGTTTAGTCCGTAGGACCAAGGACAACAATCATAATCATAGGCTAGCTTCTAGGGTTAGCCTCATCGATTTCGTGGTAGATCAACTCTTGTAATACTCATATCATCAAGATCAATCAAGCAGGAAGTAGGGTATTACCTCCATAGAGAGGGCCCGAACCTAGTAAACATCATGTTCCCCGCCTCCTATTACCATTAGCCTTAGACGCACAGTTCGGGTGCCCCTACCCGAGATCCACAGGTTTTGACACGGACACCTCCCCTGTCCATACTTCCTCTTGCGATTGTGAATTAGCTGTTGCTTGCCTTCAATCATGAGGGCCATGTCTACCAACTCCTGGTGGTTGTTGAAGGTTTCCACCATCTATTGCATACTCAGCTCATCATTGAGTCCATCAAGAAACTTCTCCTGCTTTGCGGCATCTGTGGCCACATCTTCCGGGGCATAGCATGCTAACTTGCTGAACTCATCCACATACTGTCCCATTGTACGACTCCCTTGGCACAAGTTGCAAAACTCACGCTTCTTCATACTCACAGCTCCAGCTGAGACATGTGCGGTGCGGAAAGCCTGCTGAAACTAATCCCATGTAACTGTAGCAATGGGATAAGTGGTGGTGAAATTCTCCCACCAAGATGCCGCGGGTCCATCAAGCTGATGCGCGGCAAAGCGCACTCTATCCACGTCTATGCATCCTGTAGTGATCAGCTCTCTCCCTATCTTGCGGAGCCAATCATCTACAACAATCGGCTTGGTGCTGCTAGAGAACACCGACGGATTCAACCTCAGAAAACGGGCTAGGTTGTCAATAGGGGGTGGTGGCGGTGGGTTGTTGTTTTTGCCTTGGTTCTTGTTCTGATTCTGGACTAACATCTGCACCAAGGCATTCTGCTACTGGATCAACTGAGTGAGCTTCAGTGGGAACATGAATCCGGTGTCACATCTCGAAGGCATCTGACGGGTTAGAGGGGGTGAGAAAACAGAATAGAATAAGATCTAAGAGAGATTTTACTACCCATATGCATATGAGTCAAACACAACCAATTCACTTCATTCAATATCAAACAAGGTTCACACAAACAATCTAAACTACGAATACAAATCGATCGATGCTAACTACTTGGAGGAATACTACTGGTAACATGGTGGTCATCTAGAAATTTTGATCGGTGGAAGACTCCATAATATCTGCTCCAGCTTCGCCTACATAGTCGTCATCACTGTCATCATTTGCATCACTGTCTGTGTCGGTGTCATCCAAGATGATGTAGTCCTCCGAATGGATCTCCACTTCAGGCTCTCGCTTCTGGTTCTCCACGGGTATTCCTAGCTTCCTCTTCAGGTCTTCATGCTTCTGCAGTAGTACAACAATTTCTTCCTCATATCCATCGCGTGTTGACTTGAGTTCCTCTTCTAGCTAGATATTCTTCTTCATCAGCTTGTTGGTCTTCTTCATGATAGAGCACATCTGGTTCTCGTATTGGCGAATGTGTTGATCCATCTCCTGAATGTAAGCTGCAATTGATCCATCCTTCCCAGTACGAATCATCTCTCATTCTTTGTCTCGGCGTCCACATATCTGATAGACGGCATCTTCAAGCTCCTTGTGATACACCTCACAAATGCATCCAAAAGTGATGTGGGCTGCCATGATCTTTCCCAAGTTCCAACTTGGTGCATCCAAGGTAAAATCAATGTGCTCCATTATGGGTGCAAGCATCCTCCCAGGTAGACGAACTTTGATCCTAAAATGCCCCTCCCCCGATAAAGTTGCAGAGAAAGTCCTAGCGAAGCTTGGTAGTCCGATGTTCAGATACTTAGTGACTTCCTTCAAGTGTCGTATGAAAGGGGTGTCGTCATTCGGCTGAGTGAACTTGTTCCTGGGGTCCGCCATCTATAGAGTAGAATAGAGGAGAATTAGAAATGAGCAAAGAAGAGAAATCATGTGGATTTTCCTAGTGGTTGCGTCCTACAGTCAGCGTGTGCTCTGATAGCATCTTGTAGCCACCACGATCCCAATGGACCGAAGTCTCTGTGCTTAAGTGTCATCCCTGGATCGGTATGCTGACACACAGTACTCGAGGAATTATGACATAGTTCAATCACACACTTATTACATTGAGGTCCTCATAAAGAGTATCTGTTACACAAATAAAATGGCTGAAGGCCATCTAAACTAAATAACTACAGAAGCTTCGAAGGTAAATGAGTCCATCAACTCCAACATAATAGATGAGTGCAAGACAATGACCTATCGCACCTTATTCGTCGTCGATAAAGTCTGCAACATGAGACGTTGCAGCCTTGTAGATCAGCAAATTGAATATGCTGGCAGAGTTACACTGTAAAGCAATTAATGCAAGAAACTATATCTACATGCATATTTTGCTGGTGGAGGCTCTAACTTTAAGGTTTTGCATAAAGATAATTTTTCCCTACAACAAAGGAATACATTTTATTTACTACAAAGTTTATACCAATATTTGAGAAGGTTCCTCCAACTCAAGTCCCAACATTAAACAAGTATCATCATTAAACCCAATTCATTTAATTAAAGAGTGATAAGATCAACAATAATATCCACTTCTAGATACTCAAGATGTCCATAACATGATACGTGGCTAACTATGATTAGTTTATACACTCTGCAGAGGTTGCACACTTTTCCCCACAAGACTCGACCGCATCCATGATCGGAAGATCGAGACATAGTCTTTCTAAAGCATTAACTCTCTAATCTAGGTAGACTGGTACACCTACTTCCCCCTACATCTGCTAGTCCACCTCTTCAAGAGCTCACGCAACTTACTCAACTACGCCAGAGACCATAATGGCTTGTGGCTGCATAAGGAAGTTTCTAGGCATGAAATACCATTTGATCCCTTTGAGACTGGGTGGCGAACCGAGGAAAAATCACACGGGTACACCGGGATTTCCCAAACGGGCTAGGACTGGATTCTCCAGGTGCAACAACCAATCGACCCAGATGTGTATTAAAGTTGCCACCTTAATGTTATCCAAGATTATTAACTCTCACAACTTCCGTGTGTATCACGATCCAATCCCCATCTACGAGCATGTCTAAGCAATAAATGAGCATAACATATATTCCTGGGGTTATCAAAAGTATTAGGTTCCTACCTCAAGAACTACAACAAAACCACATGTTTCCAATCCTACTCATGCAAATATTTGAGGGGCAAAACTAATGCATAGTATAAACTGGGTATAGAAGAGTATGATCAAAGTGTAACTTGCCTTGCTAACGATAGGAAAACTCTAGAGATTCGTAGTAACAAGCTTCACACTCCGAATAATCTAGCATAGACAAACAATAGCATACATAAGCAATCATCCAAACGATGCAAAAAGAAATCAAGAAAAGATCCAAATAAAACTCGAAACAAGTAAACAACTAAACTGAACAGAAAATGAAACATAACAGCATTAGTTTCATGTGGATTAGATCTTAACAGTAGGTATATGTGATTAGCTACGATTTGCAAAAATAATCAACTCAAATGGAGTTACGAAACTCAAGATACAAACAAAACAAGATAAATTACTAATATGAACTAAACTCAAATTTTATATTGTCAAAATCATGTTCAATTTCGTTTACTGGAAAGAGGAATCGTTACAAAGAATTAGGCGTTGGTTTCACCTAATTTGGACAAACGAGCTAAATGTTATGCTAGTTCAAAGATTAGGGGCTAAATCACGATAATACTATTCGCGGATAGGTCCCTAAACACAAAAAGAAAAATATATCGGACGAACATCCGCTAACAGAAACTAACGAACGAATTCGTTCGTTAACAGATTCTAACGGGTGAACATGCGCTAATTAAGAACTATAAAAACCAACCTATCCAATCTAAACCGAAAATAAACCGAAAAGAAAACCAACGGTTTTTACCGGTTCGGTCAACTGCGGCTCTAGCAAGGTCAACGGCGGGGCGAGGTGGCGTCGGCAAAGCGAGGCGGCAGCGGCGCGGGCGACGGAAGCAACGGCGGCGGCGTGAAATAGCGGCGCGGGCAGCGGCGACTAGTGGGTTTAGGCGAGGGCGGCGGCGGCTGTGAGTTGGGGAGGAGAGGGCGGCGGCGGGGCAGATTATAAAGGCCTCGGGGGTGGGGGGATCCTGACTTGGGGAAGGAGGCGGCTCCGATCCGGACTCCACTGGAGTCCGGCGGGTTACGGCGGCGAGGCGGTTTGGAGGCTGGGCCGGCCCTGTCGCCGCACGACTTTTTTTTATTTTAAACAGTGTCGCGACAAAAAATCCTAATAAAAAATAAAATAAAAATCCAAAAAATTCCAGAAACAATTTTCACCATCCCTACCTAATATTTGGGACAAAGTGAACATTTTTCTTGACTAAATGCAATTTTTAAAAATGCATGTTTTTCTCCAATTTCAACAGAATAAAATGCAAAAAAAAATTAAAATAAAATAATTTGACTTCTAAATTTCCTTTCCAATATTTCTTCTCAGTTTTGAAGAAGTCATTCCATCTTCTCTGTTTTATTTTTTTATTGTTTTGAAATTATTGGAAAGAATTTGTTGAAATCAAATTGATCCAATTTCTCAAGTTTGAAAAAAAATTCAAAAATGAAAATTTATGAAATCTCCAACTCTTTCCTTGGGTCCTTGAGTTGCTTAAGATTTCTTGGATCACAACCAAAAAAACCAAAATGCAATAAACTATGCAATGCATATGAATGATCTATATATAACATCCAAGTTGAAAATTGGGATGTTACATGAAGCCTTGGAGAGCATCATCTAGAATATTCATTATGTGGGTGTAGTCCTTCTTCTCGTAGTTTCTGATAGGGTCCAAATACACGACGTGGGAGACTCGCGGGTAAAGAATGATAAGGACGGCGCGCCCGTTGCTGCAGGGAAAAAGACACCTCAAATTATTCTCCGTATGAGCGATAAGGAATGAT
Source organism: Triticum dicoccoides (assembly GCF_002162155.2). Taxonomy (NCBI): domain Eukaryota; kingdom Viridiplantae; phylum Streptophyta; class Magnoliopsida; order Poales; family Poaceae; genus Triticum; species Triticum dicoccoides. The sequence continues at coordinate 51,799,387 of NC_041389.1, forward strand.
TGAAATGTACAAAAGGGTTGTCCCAAACTGACTTACTTTGGATGATAAGGCAGGAGGGCAATTTCCTGGTCCTTATTCTATACCATGAAGTTTTGGAGGTACTCCCTAGCAGTTTCACGCTCAGAGTCGCCGAGACTCAAGAAGGACTCGTGCATGTAGTACAGATACGCCACACAGATTTGCGAGACTTCTTCTCTCTTCATGAGGGAGCTCATATGTAGCGCAAAAAGGCAGACAATTGTAAAATCGAGCCGCCTTGTCAGAAACATCTCGAAGATATGGTCAAACCGCAAGAAGAACACCTCCGCGGGCCGTGTGTCGACGTAGCACTTCCCCTCAGGCACACGAGCTGCGTATGTCAGATATCCTAGATCCTTCGAGGCTAGTACGCTTTTCTCAGTCAACAACACATGGTCGTGCAGTCTCCTGAGATCCACTGATAGTGCCTCCAGCGGTTTTGGCGGTAGCATCGGCTCGCCCGTGACATGGAACATGGTCGCACCTTTGACGGGTACCTCTTCAGAATCCACCATCTGGCTGCTATGTGCTCTGGCTTGTTTGCGGGCACCTGAGCCTATCTTCCCCGATCTCTTCCTCTCCTTTTTCTTGGGCACACCTTCCAAACCCTTCCTTAACCCCTGCCCCAATGTTTCCGAGCTAAGCACTATATGACCCCCGGCTAGTTGAGCTTGTGTTGAGGCAGCATCTTCAGGTGTGTCCTGTGAGGATTTCTTGAAGAGAGACTTCTTGCAATCCCTGCTAGGACGTTACTGCCCCAGGTAAATCATCCATATCCTCATCAGCATGCTGATAGCCTGATTCTTCATATGGCTGACTCATCATATCTAAGTCAGCGTCATAGGCGCCTGTATTGAGGAAACCCATTGGGTCCTCCGTCTCCTCCATCTAATCATCCATTCTTTGCTCTACGGGGCCGATTACATCAGCCACTATTGGACCCCCTTCATCACGTCGTTCGCTGCTCTCACCCGGCACTACAGGAGCTGGTAATTGCATAGTCGGGGTGGTGGTCTCCATACATGCTTGTTGATGTGTGGTTATTGGTGTGATCTCGGCCAGCTCCAGATGAAGAAGATTATTCGGCCACAGCACCCAACCCTTGCTGCTTCCAATCTGCAGCGGGGTCTCGTCGTCCTCTCCCCCAAGCCGGAATGGTGGAGGCAAATCCTCGTGCCCCGATTTCAGACTGGACAAGTTAACCCTGAAGTGCCCAGCGGGCATCGGCTGGTTGTGGAATGTGAGTTGCAAGGGCTTTGTTATCACCCCCTTTCCCACGTGCACCTTCTGGCCATTGATCAAGTAGAGTATGGTGCACGGGGTTTCGTCGGCCTGCAAACCCATGTCTGCGGCGTAAAACATCTGAAAGGCAACAAAAATGGAATATTCTAGATATATATGTTGGTGCGACATGTAATTACCGTGAGGGCGTCGAGCTCAGCCAAAGACGAAGGCCTGCCTAGCACGCCAGAGACTGAGGACGGGCTGCTATGAGTGGGTGCGGGTGCGGGTATAAGAGCAGGCCCGGTTGCGTGAGCAGATGATGGTGGGGTGGTGTTGTTCACCGAGTTGCTCCCGACGAAACTGGGCATGGGGAAATCATGTACCGTCTTCTCTGGATTTTCCTTCATCTAGTTGATGATAGCCGGGACCAAGTTAGTAGTAAAATCATTTTGGCAGGCATTTACAGCTGCATCTACTGCCTGCTTTAGCAAATCATGTTTCTCCTCAGCTACTTTTTGCGCGCCTCAGCTGTTTTTTTCTCGACCGCAAGCTTAACCTTCTCGTTGATGTCTGCCTGACTAAACCTCTTTTTTTGATTCTTTGCCTCCAGGCTGTAAAACACCTTCCACGTGGCGCCATCTCCGACGCCGTGCACATGTCCATATTGCGGCCGCTGGCCCAAAGGGGTTCAAGGCCGAGTTGAGAGGGCTGTCCCACTTGGGCCTCATTGGCAAAGTAGGGCTTTCGGCTTCAAGCTGGTGTTGCCTCTCCTATAGTAGGAACATGAACCGTTTACGAATGTGTAGTTGACTTCATCAGGAGCTAAATGTAAGGTGGTAAAAGAAAAATTACCAATAATCTAATCAATCTCCTTGTAATCTCGTCCATGTAAAAAACCTTCTTTTTCTTGTCCCACTTGTAGCAGGCCCTGATGAAGTCACGCTCCAAGGGATTGGTGAACTTCACGAAGGTGTCTGGGAGACCTGCAGCTTCACGTTCCGCGTCCTCCTTATCCCATATGGGCCTTTTTGCCAAGGTAGCCACGGCTTTCAGGGCGATGCTTTCCCGTGTTCCTTTGCTGAAGGCTCTTGAATTTTGCAGCCTTAGCCTTGGCTGCCTCGCTAGCGCAAGTTTCCTTGAACTGTTTGAACTCCTCTTCCGTAAGTGTCGGATTTACCTCCAGAATCTTGGACAGGGGTTCCTTAGCCTCAATAGCTCATTTCACCCTCCCTTTCCAAGAGGCCAAATCATTGCTGAACATTCCCATGGTTTGATTGTTAATCTTTTTCATCTTTGGATCATCCCACGGCTGCTCTATGCTATCATCCCGGTCGGGGAACTTGAATCTCTTGTGCAACTTCATCAGGAGCAACTGGCTCATATGTTCTTTACTCCGTAAGTCATCATCGTTTATGCTCGCGCATTCTCGTAGGATGCATCCTACTTGGTTCCCATAGCACTTGCGAGGTTCTTCCGGCTCTAATGGCTCAAACTTGCCAGGTGCCATCTTTGTGATCACAAGTCATTTGATGCCGAGTTTGTTAAGTTTTAATATCCTCTGCTTCTTCTCTCTGGTATCGGCGCCCGTATCTTCCCCGCCAGTACCTTCCCCACAGGTGCCTTCCCCGCCAGTACCTTCCCCACCGGTACCTTCCCCGCCGGAGTCGGCGCCACCATCGGTGTAGGCACCGTATGTCACATCCCTAGTTCTGGCCTAACCTATGCTTGCTTCCATCTGTGCATCATGTTTAAATTTTTGAAACTTGAACTGAGGAATTCAGAAGCCTCAAAACCCTAAATAAAAGAAGGGCAAAAACCCTAAAATCTCATTCATTGTTCCAAAATGCTCTTCTTAGATGTTTAATATTTTTGGCAAGGGTTTTGATCCAAACCAAAAATAATGAACATTTTAAAAGGATTTATTTTTGGGACTTTGAATTTAAATCATTAGCTATTTGAATTTGAATTATATTCATATAATTAGAATATAATTTCAAATATCCCTGAAATATTTTATGAGCTTTTGGAAAAGTCCATCTAGCAAAATAAAAATATTCAGAGGAGCTTTTGGCATTTTTTGAATTATTTTAAATTCAAAACAGTGGCAAAAGATTAAATAAAAGAAAACAGAACAGAAATATAAAAAAAGGAGAGAAGCCGAGCAACTTACCTGGCGCTTACCTGTCCAGCCCAGCCGGCCCAGCTCCCCCAGCGGCCCAGCCCACCGCCGCTTTTCCCCCCCTGTCGTCTTCCTCCCCTCGCCCCAAAGCTGCTGCTGTCGCCGTGAGGAAGCGCCCGCGCACGCAGGCTCCACCTCCTGCTTCGCGCTGGAGGCTCAACCTCCTCCCTGTCCCCGCGCCTGGAGACGCCTC
>NC_041389.1:51803092-51893576 GCF_002162155.2 Triticum dicoccoides
CATCGACGCCGTTCGTTGCCGCTGTGGCCACAGCCACTGCCTCACCCCGCCGATGCTCTCATAGGCGCCGCCGCCACCTACTCTCCCTCCTCTCCGAGCTACACGAGCCAGGACGGCCCCAAGACGACGTTTGCGGTCTTCTTCTCCGACCACGGCCGCCGGATGCCGCCGTCTGATTCGCCGTCACCAAGCCATCCCCGAGCCCACTAGTCTGCTCTGCGAGTTCACCGTGAGCACCGGAATCTTTCCCCTCTCTTCCCTGCCCCGTTTGCACCACGTAGCTATCAAATCCGCTGGAGCCGTGAGCTTACCACCGCCGGCGATGTCGCCGCCGCCGCGCTAGTCACTTGAGCTCGTGTCCGAGCACTCCATCGTGCTCAGCACGCTCCCAGTAGCACATATCACCCCACCACCGTCCTCCCTGTGCACCCCAACGCAATCCCGAGCACGCCCGAGCTCCGGCCGCCACTGCCGAGCTCGAGGCCATCGTCTCCGGCCGCCCTAGCTGCTGCTGCTTGCTGAAACGGGTGCGGGTGAGATCCAGCTCTCCGTAGCCGCTCTCCTCCGTCCATTTGGACGCCAGAGGAGCGAGCCCGAGCCCTCCGTCGCGCCTGTTGCCACCGGCGACGAACCGCCGGCGGGTTAGGCCCTGTTGACCAGGGGTTTGACCTCCCCTGGGTCCATGACAGGTGGACCCCGCCATCAGGTGATTAGCTTAAGCTAATCACCACCTAATCTAACCCCCCTAACACTGACAGGTGGGCCCGGCCCCTGCTAACTTTGGTTAAATTAATAACTAACTTTAGTTAAGCCACTGACTCACTGACACGCAGGGCCCACAGGTCAGTTTGACCTAGACGGCGCCCGTTGACCTGCTGACGTCACTATGAGGTCATGATGACGCAATAATTCCTTTCTGGAATTAAAATAAATCAAGAAACTGTCAGGACCCCGACTCAATGCCACATCGATCTAGCATGTAACACCTCATATCACTTTGCGGCCTCACGCACGGTATTCCCACGGGTGTCGCCTTACCTTTGCCCGGGACCGTTTGCGCCTTTTGGCACACGTATATGACAGTGTAGCTAGCATCCATATGATATGGAGCCCGGGCTGACATGGCTAGTCGTAAACCCAAAGTGGCACTAACTTACAGGGACAGGCATCCATGACCCAGCATCGAACGTGTCAGTCATCAGCGAGTGAATCCAGGCTGTAGCACTGGGCTAGCAGGACTCCGGTGAACCGGGCTGTAGCGGGCTAACAGGACTCCGGTATTCATCGCGTGACATTTCCCCGAAGGGACAGACACAGGAACGAAGAAGGACACATGCCGGCCAGCCTAAGTGTTCTGGAGCAGTAGCAAGCTACCATGGCTCAGTGGAAACACTAGGAGACATTTCCCGGTAAGAGAGGCTACTAAGGATAAACAACTAGATAGCCAGATCCCACACATACCAAGCACTTCAATAACATACACACAATATGCTCGATATGTGCAAATACAACATGGCATCACAACATGACTCTACGACTCAAATATTTATTCAATAGGCTCCGAGGAGCGAGATATTACAAACAGGGGTCTCATGACCCAACACTCAGAGCATACAAGTCAAAGAACAAGCGGAAGCTATCATGTCTGAGTACAGACATCTATAAATGAAAAAGGCTGAAAGCCTGACTATCTACCAGATCCTGCCGAGGGCACAAGATCGTAGCTGAGGTAACAAGCTAAACATCGAAGTCCAAGCGGAACTACTAGTGAGACTGAAGTCTCTCTGCAAAAACATAAAATAGGCAAACGTGAGTACAAATGTACCCAGCAAGACTTACATCAGATCTATCTACATATGCATCATTATCAACAAAGGGGGTGGTGGAGTTTAACTGCAGCAAGCCAGCTTTGACTCGGTGGCTAACCTGAACTACGACTGCAAGTAACTCTTTTGAGGTGGCGCACACGAGTCCACATATTCACCATATCAATACACCACTATGGATCCGCTCCCGTCTCCCTACGAGAATGCCATCCATAGCACTCACGCTTATCTTGCGCATTTTAGAGTATCCACTTTCACTTGTCTATGAACTATGCAATGTGGTCCAAGTTTCCATATCCGAGGAATCCGGCTATTCGAATAGATAATGATAACCCTGCAGGTGTGTACTTCTTCACACACGCTCTCGCCACTTACCGCCCTGTACACGTCATGTACCTCGGCAACCTTCAAGCGGAAGACGGGCGAGGGAGTCGGCCACGACCTGACTAACCGAATAAGTCTCTAGTCCAGGTTTATCGCCTATTCGGGTTCCATCCGCAAGGAGATCTGGCCGGGGTGTCGCTTACGGCCCCAAACGATGTGAGCAGGGTTCCCAAGCCCACCATCCGGGTGCTACTTGGTACACTGGGCCACTGTGCCTAGTCTGTCCCAAGCCCACCTGTACCGGGTGACACTTGGTAGACTACTAACACTACCTACAAACACCAGAAACTAGTTGCAACTCCTGGACAGAGATCAAGTTGATTAATAAGTCGAGAGTTGCACTTAAGCATTCCAATGTGTGGTAGTAGCTGGTCATGGATCACAAACACAGAACTCAGTTCCTGAGGACGGCTGCAATGAGACAACCCACCATGTACTCCTACATGGCCTCTCACCGCTACCTTTACCAAATCGTGTTCACACAGTTAGCTCACACACAGTAGGACATGTTCACACGCCTCTGATTCATTCCCGATGAATCAGACCTGACTCAACTCTAAGCAGTAGCAGGCATGACAAACAAGCATGAATGAGTAGGCACATCAGGGCTCAAACAACTCCTACTCATGCTAGTGGGTTTCATCTATTTACTGTGGCAATGACAGGTCATGCAAAGGATAAAGGGGTTCAGCTACCGCAGCAAGTAACAAATATGTCGTTGTTGTCCTAATGCAGTAAAAGAGAGCAGGAGCGAGAGAGTGGGGTTTTATCAGAATGAACAAGGGGGTTGTGCTTGCCTGGCACTTCTGAAGATAACATTGAGTCTTCATCAGTGTCAACGATCACATCATCGGAACATCGTCTACCGAGAGGGGACAAATACCGGCAAACAAGAAAGATCACAATCAATGCGATGCAACAATATGATGCATGAATGTGACATGGCAATATGATGTGATTTGAGCTAGTGCAACTAGCAGCAAGTTAAATGGGGTTGGTTTGAATACAAGATTCAAATTCAAACCCCATATGTGATTATTTAAATGCCATTCACTTCATTTGTCCTAAACAGTAGTGATAAGTTGTTCTAACATGCATGTAAATGGCACAGATGGATTCCTTGAATTTTTCTGATAATTTTTCATATATAAATTATTTAATTTGGAGTTACGGTTGAATTTCTATGATTTTTAGAAGTTTATACAATTTTCTGGAATTTCCTGAATTATAATAATTCCAGTAATTCATTACTGCGTCAGCCTGATGTCAGTGTGACGTCAGCAGGTCAACAGGGACTGGTCCGGGTCAAACCTGACCAGTGGGGCCCACTGGTCAGTGACTCAGGTGACTAACAGAGTTAATTAACTCTAACTAATCAAATTAATAGCCACAGGGCCCACTGTCAGTGTCAGCAGGGGGTAATTAGTTTAACTAATTCAATTAGTGCTAATCCTAATTAGCTAACAAGGCTGGGCCCACCTGTCATGGACACAGGGGGGGTCCCGCAGTGGTCAGAGTGGGTCAAACCCACCGGCGACATGACGCCGGCGAGGCCCGAGACGGCGGCGCGAACCGGAAACACGCTACAGGGCACGGGCGAGGCCGTGCTTGGGCTCGTTGGAGAGCCCTTGCTGGTGCGCATCGAACAGTGGTGGTGGCCGTGCCTGTGGTGGCCGATACCGGCGAGCTCGTGAGCAGCGGCCGGAGTTCGGGTACGGTCGGGTTCGGCGCTGCTGCTCACAGACGAGGGAGCTGAGGCGCTGGAGGGGCTCTACGAGTCGCGGCTAGCGCAACGGGTGCACGCCCGTGACCAAATGGTCACCGGGATTTCGTCGGCAACGAGCCCGTGCGGCAGAGTGTCTCAGCTCCGGTAGAGGGGGCGGCTAGAGCTCGAAATCGGACATGGGGTTAGGGGGAAACGAAGCAGGGGCTCACGGGGATCATGCAGGGAGGGTCAGCGAGCTCGGGGAAGCACGAACGGTGGCGAATCGACGGCGACCATCGGCGGCGGTCGAGGGCGAAGACGATGGCGTGGAGGCGATGCAGAGCTTCCCGAGGGGCTTGGCTTGGTGGGGAGGAAGAGGGGGTCGCGGCGGAGCTCCTGAGCTCAGCGGAAGGGCGAGGGGTGGCCGGTGGCTATGGATGCGACGGCGGCGCCCTCCGGTGGCTCTCGGTGGTGCTCCAAATCGAGGGAGGGAGAGAGCTAGAGCGAGCAGGTAGAAAGGATAGTGGTCGAGGGCGTCTCCGTGGCGTTGCTAGAGGGCTCGGGGAGGAAGCAGGAGGTGGCCAGGGGAAGCAGGAGGTGGCCGAGGCAGCGTCGGTGCGCGTGGCCTCTGGAGCTCATGTCCGAGCACTCCATCGTGCTCAGCACGCTCCCAGTAGCACATATCACCCCACCACCGTCCTCCCCGTGCACCCCAACGCAATCCCGAGCACGCCCGAGCTCCGGCCGCCGCTGCCGAGCTGGAGGCCATCGTCTCCGGCCGCCCTAGCTGCTGCTGCTTGCTGAAACGGGCGCGGGTGAGCTCCAGCTCTCCGTAGCCGCTCTCCTCCGTCCATTTGGACGCCGGAGGAGCGAGCCCGAGCCCTCCGCCGCGCCTGTTGCCACCGGCGACGAACCGCCGGCGGGTTAGGCCCTGTTGACCAAGGGTTTGACCTCCCCTGGGTCCATGACAGGTGGACCCCGCCATCAGGTGATTAGTTTAAGCTAATCACCACCTAATCTAACCCCCCTGACACTGACAGGTGGGCCCGGCCCCTGCTAACTTTGGTTAAATTAATAACTAACTTTAGTTAAGCCACTGACTCACTGACACGCAGGGCCCACAGGTAAGTTTGACCTGGACGGCGCCTGTTGACCTGCTAACGTCACTATGAGGTCATGATGACGCAATAATTCCTTTCTGGAATTAAAATAAATCAGGAAATGATTTATAAATTTCAGAAAATGCCTAAAACTTCAATAAATCATAGAAAATTAACCGTAACTCCAAATGAAATAATTTATATATGAAAAATTATCAGAAAAATTCAAGGAATCCATCTGTACAATTTTCATGCATGTTTGAACAATGTTTGTCCTCTGTTTTGGACAAAACAAATACAGAGCATTTAAATAATCACATATGGAGTTTGAATTTGAATCTTGTATTCAAACCAACTTCATTTAATCTGTTGCTAGTTGCATTAGCTCAAAACACATTCATATTGCCATGTGATGAGCATGCATCATACTGTGCATTGCATTGATTGTATTTCTTCTTTGTTGCCGGTATCTGTTCCCTCCCGGTAGACGATGTTCCGACGTTGTGATCGTTGACACTGATGAAGACTCAATGTTATCTTCAGAAGTGCCAGGCAAGCAAAACCCCCTTGTTCATTCCGATAAAATCCCACTCTCCGCTCCTGCTCTCTTTTACTGCATTAGGACAACAACGACATAATTGTTACTTGCTGCGGTAGTTGAACCCTTTTATCCTCTGCATGACCTGTCATTGCCACAGTAAATAGATGAAACCCACTAGCATGAGTAGGAGTTGTTTGAGCCCTGTTGTGCCTACTCATTCATGCTTGTTTGTCATGCCTGCTATGCTTAGAGTCGTGTCAGGTCTGGTTCATCTGGGTGATGGGCTAGAGTGAAATGATTACGTCGGTAATGAGAGTGGTGTGGTGAACACGATTTGGTAAAGGTATCGATGAGAGGCCATGTAGGAGTACATGGTGGGTTGTTTCATTGAAGCCGACCTTAAGCATTGAGATCTGTATGTGTGATTTAAGAATCAGCTACTACCATGCATTGGGCCCGAAACCAATGGACCCTCTCGGCTTCTTATTCACCCTAGTTCTCCGTCCAGGAGTTGCAAGTAGTTTCTGGTGTTTGTAGCCTACTGGAGGCCGTGGACAGCGCTGACCGTAGGGGTGGGCTGTGATGCGGTAGGTACGTGGCCGGGGATACCGGGCACCCGTTAGGTGTCACGGACCCCTGTACACATCGTTCGGGGCCATATGGGAAACCTCGGCCGGACTCCCTGCGGATGGAACCTGGATAGGCGATAAACCTGGATTCGAGACTTAGGTGATTAGGTAGGTCATGGCCGACACCCACGTTGGCCTTCCGCTTGAAGGTTGCCGAGTACATGTCGTGTAAACGACGGTAAGTGGTGAGAGCGTGTATGAAGAAGTACACCCCTGCAGGGTTAACATAATTTATTTGAATAGCCGCGTCCGCGGTAAAGGACTACTTGGTTGCTTATATCAGTTCATAGACAAGTGAAAGTGGATACTCTAAAATACGCAAGATAAGCGTGAGTGCTATGGATGGCGTTCTCGTAGGGAGACGAGAGAGGATCCATAGTGGTGTATTGATAAGGTGAATATGTGGACTCGTGTGCGCCACCTCAAGAGAGTTACTTGCAGTCGTAGTTGAGGAGAGCCACCGAGTCAAAGCTGGCTTGCTGCAGTTAAACCCCACCATCCCCTTTGTTGATAATGATGCATATGTAGTTAGTTCTGATGTAAGTCTTGCTGGGTACATTTGTACTCACGTTTGCCTATTTTATGTTTTTGCAGAGAGACTTCAGTCTCACTAGTAGTTCCGCTTGGGCTTCGACGTTTAGCTTGTTACCTCAGCTACGATCTTGTGCCCTCGGCAGGATCTGATCGATAGTCAGGCTTCTCAGCCTTTTTCATTTATAGATGTCTGTACTCAGACATGATAGCTTCCGCTTGTGCTTGATTTGTGCTCTGAATGTTGGGTCATGAGGCCCCTGTTTGTAATATCTCGCTCCTCGGAGCCTAATGAGTAATACTTGAGTCGTAGAGTCATGTTGTGATGCCATGTTGTATTTGCACATATCGAGCATATTGTGTGTATGTTATTGAAATGCTTGGTATGTGTGGGATCTGACCATCTAGTTGTTTATCTTTAGTAGCCTCTCTTACCGGGAAATGTCTCCTAGTGTTTCCACCGAGCCATGGTAGCTTGCTACTGCTCCGGAACACTTAGGCTGGCCGGCATGTGTCCTTCTTCGTTCCTGTGTCTGTCCCTTCGGGGAAATGTCACGCGATGAATACCGGAGTCCTGTTAGCCCGCTACAGCCCGGTTCACCAGAGTCCTGCTAGCCCAGTGCTACAGCCTGGATTCACTCGCTGATGACCGACACGTTCGATGCTAGGTCATGGATGCCTGTCCCTGTAAGTCTGTGCCACTTTGGGTTTACGACTAGCCATGTCAGCCCGGGCTCCTTATCATATGGATGCTAGCGACAATGTCATATACGTGTGCCAAAAGGCGCAAACGGTCCCGGGCAAAGGTAAGGCGACACCCGTGGGAATACCGTGCGTGAGGCCGCAAAGTGATATGAGGTGTTACATGCTAGATCGATGTGGCATTGAGTCGGGGTCCTGACAGCGTTGGTATCAGAGCTTGACTGCCTGTAGGATTACCAAGCCAAACTGGTCGAAGTTGAGTCTAGAAATTCTTTAGTTATATAAGGGAATTGATTGTGGGATGGAACGTAAGGCTCTTTTTACTCCTTATACTTTATGCCCTTCTGATGTGAGTCATCTTATCTTTCCTACGGGGTTAAGGAACTAGGCTTTTCCTCTTTCTATCAGGATCACGTGTTACTAATCCGTAGACTTATAAGATTGTTGGATTTATGCCTCAGTCCAGTTCCTACTACTTCGGTATGTCTCTGGTGATCTCGAAACCTTGATATTGTGCTTCTGGGTGGTTATGCCACCATTTTGTGAATGTCTCAAATCTTTTTGAGCAATTACAGCCGTTATGCTGTCCGAGTCATCCCAGGTCTCCAAATAGTCTGATGCATTTGCAAAATCCTTTTCCTCTGGTTTCAATGTCTTTCTAGGCCAGGTTAATCACACAAATTGTTGAGTTGAGGTACTCTACTGCCTCGACCTTTATGTTGGAGTTATTATTATGACCCTAGGTGTCTCAGGGGATCATCTAGTAGTCTAGCCATGTTTTGTGTTCCCGCCGTGATGATTCTGGCCTTTATCCTCGAAAGCATTCCATGATGCTACTTAGTAGTAGGTATTCTATTCCTGGTTTTTGAACCTGAGATTCACTCTACTTACTTCATGTTGATAGTGTTTGCTAGTTCCTTTAGGATATTAGTAACTTTGCGATAGTCCTCGAGGTCCGTGGTATATCATTCTTCCAAATACCATGAACCATTATGGCAGAAGTTTGTTGGATCAAAAGATCACAACAGGCCCTCTATGAGTTCTCCATTATATATTGTGGCTCTGCCTGTTCTACCCTTCCGCATGGATTGCCCGGAAGAAATATGTTGAATTCGTTCGACATGCTAAACCATGCATCCACAACTCAGAAAAGTTATATGTTCCTTTGAGTTGCTCTCTTTAGTCATATCCCGACCACCCTCTATCAATTGATAGTCAAGATTATGTGTGCATTCGTTCATCGATGCCTATTACTCTTGTGGTCTGTCAAGCCATTCTATTCCGGAATGACTAGGAGAAACAAACTCCAGTACCTCATCCATATCTAGGATTGGGTCAAAGCAATTGTGCTCCGCAGATCAAAATGCCAGCCCAGCTTTTGATTCTGTTCTCCCCTGAAGTATTACCGTCTTTATGTCAGGATTTTCATGAGGATTGCACCGGCTCTTGTGAATTCTTGATGTAGTGATACTTCTCGCCATCATTATTCATCTCTCGGTTCCGTGTTGTCGCAACCGGAATGCCGACAAGTGAATCGTGATGTGTGAATTCAATACTCCTAGCAACCTTGTTGCTTGGTAGTTAATGGACAATAACCTCATTCTTAGCATGTTGATTTTTGAATCATCGCCCTAAGGTTGATCGTGCTACCTAGTCCATTTTCCTGGTGCACTCCTCGATTGATGAGATAGGATTTTGTTAAGTCCTCGCTCATTTGATCATATCGTCTTGCCCTGAAAAGCAAGATTGTTCTCGAGCTTAGTAACATATCGGTGGTTCGTGATATTCCGAATTTCTTTCTCGGAAGTATCACCAGGTTGTCGCCTGACCGTTATGTTGAGCTCGTGATCAAGTTGGTTTATCCTGTAAACCACCCTTTCTCCAAGAATCTGTGTTGGGTACCCCTGAGCTAGTTGGCTAAGCTGAACAACAACTTGGAGAGTTGGAAGATAAAAGCTTGCCTGACTTAGTTCGTTCCAAAGGGATATTCTTGTGTAGTGTGTGCTGAAGAAAGATGATATCTTCATCGATTGGTCCCTGTGATAAGTTGCTGGAACTATTGTCTTATCAATCCTTGATTTGAGTGTGGGCTATCGTCAAATCAAATCAGTACCAACGATGCTCGTAATGTTGTCTTACTCGTGGTTGATCCCTCGAGCATACACCATTACATCTTTGGTCTGACCAATACTATCACCGTGCTCACATGATGGTGGAAGTCTAGTGATATGGAAATTCTGATGAGTTGTTGTTGAGCCCATCAGCAACATTTTGTCTCCCCCATGATTCATGTTGAACATCAACCTAGTGTTGGAAACTTTTATAGGCATTTTCTTCATGCCCCGTTCATGAAGTATATGCTGGATGAAAGAAGTGACTTTCCTTGATTCACGTGCATTTGATGTAAGTTGCCGCCGTGGGTTTGAGAAAGGTTTGTTTTGTTTCCTCTGGAATCGTCCCAAGTCAGTCATGCAGGTGCAAAGTATACTATGGTTTGGTAGATTAATTACCTCCACTCCATGTGTGTTCCGTAGCACCCCAAGCCACTGACTGATTTGTTCTAGGAGAAGGAGTTCTTTTTAAGAGCTAACCCGGGCTTAATCAAGAACTTTGATATCCTCGATGATGGTTCCCAACCAGAACTCGGTAGTGTTTTATTATAAGACTACCATGTGGTCATGCTTGTCTGGGACAACATGTTCACATGTTTGTAGCAGAACCAGCTCATGTTTTGGAGCTTGCTATCGCAGTTCGTCCCTCGAGAATCTCGCAACATCATCTCGTAGATTTGTGTTGCAAACTTTCATTTTTCTTTCTAGACTTGGTGGGTCTGGAATATCCTGACACCAACCAGATCTAAATCTCAGGCAGATATAATGGTTGGAACATTTCCCAAGAACTATAATACTGGTCCCTCGATAACCGGTAAAGTGGATGTCATGGCCAACACACCCAGCCGGAAGACCTATTATTGTAGTATCTTGATTGAAGAAGTTGGCCACCTTCCCATAAGGACTTCGTAGGATTTACTCCCTAGTTGTGCCTTATGATTTTTGTGTTCCGAAGTCCGACCTTTTACTTGATGTTCTAGATGTCAAACCATTTCTATGAATGGGTTACACTAGCACATCAAGGAGAACATTAGAAGCAGAGTGCTAAATGTCTCTCGGTCAATTATCCAAATTTTGTTTCCTTGGCCTTGCTAAGGTGAAATCTGAGAAGTGTTATCTTCCTTTGCATCTGCATTATCCATCATCATTCATCATGGTAGCAAGATGTGTTGCCAGGATCCTTGACACGAATATTGGTAAAATCTTGATGATTATGGAAATGCTCAAGTTCTTGAGAGCACGTGCAAGTGCTAGGTTTGATCGTCGACATTAACTGTATAGTGCTCCCAGTTTCCTCGGCAATGCTATGATCTTTTCAAACAGTGGATTCACTCTCTATTGTTGGGTTCTTCCCCAGTTACCAGAATCATTCCCAGCATTTGCATTTTGTTCCCAGCTTGCACCGCCAATGTGCCATTCTACCATGGGTCTCTTCCATTTCCGGTCGTAAGCAAATTCATCCATTACGTTGTCTTCAACAAGGTAATCCACATCATCCAAGTCCGAGTATGCCATTCTACCGACCCCCTCCAAACGATCGCTCGAGAATTGCCTTAGGCTGGTTTAAAGAGTTTCAATGATCTCTGAATCAAAGGTAATTCTTTTTACCACTTAAGGTAATAATCTACGAATCACCCTCCTCCAGGATGTTTCGTCGTGGTATCATGGCAACTCAACTCCTCGCTACATTGACAATCGTTTACCACCTTCTTAGGTGTGGAATTGTTGTCTACTTAGCAAACCCTCGTCATCTGTCTCACTCCATTTCTTCAGATCTATGCTTCGTGTCTCAGCTCGAGAGATGTGTCAATGTCTCATCCCATGAGTTGATCCTGAGTTGTTCGATCTTCGAGAAGATCGACCCTTCTAGAGTCTCCTTCTTCCCTCCATGTCATGTTGGCAGGATTTCTCAGAGCAAGACTTCAAGACAATGATGGTGATCGAATCAACGTTCCTATGAAGTGCAACCTGGATCGTGAAGATTGTGCTAGTTTGCGTTCCCCATCGTCTTACCCTACACTTGAATCTCGGGTCGAGATTCTTGTTTAGTGGGGGTGAGTTGTCACATCCCTAGTTCTGGCCTGACCTATGCTTGCTTCCATCTGTGCATCATGTTTAAATTGTTGAAACTTGAACTGAGGAATTCAGAAGCCTCAAACCCCTAAATAAAAGAAGGGCAAAAACCCTAAAATCTCATTCATTGTTCCAAAATGCTCTTCTTAGATGTTTAATATTTTTGGCAAGGGTTTTGATCCAAACCAAAAATAATGAACATTTTAAAATGATTTATTTTTGGGACTTTGAATTTAAATCATTAGCTATTTGAATTTGAATTATATTCATATAATTAGAATATAATTTCAAATATCCCTGAAATATTTTATGAGCTTTTGGAAAAGTCCATCTAGCAAAATAAAAATATTCAGAGGAGCTTTTGGCATTTTTTGAATTATTTTAAATTCAAAACAGTGGCAAAAGATTAAATAAAAGAAAACAGAACAGAAATATAAAAAAAGGAGAGAAGCCCAGCAACTTACCTGGCGCTTACCTGTCCAGCCCAGCCGGCCCAGCTCCCCCAGCGGCCCAGCCCACCGCCGCTTTTCCCCCCCTGTCGTCTTCCTCCCCTCGCCCCAAAGCTGCTGCTGTCGCCGTGAGGAAGCGCCAGCGCACGCAGGCTCAACCTCCTGCTTCGCGCTGGAGGCTCAACCTCCTCCCTGTCCCGCGCCTGGAGACGCCTTGACCCCCTCTGTTCTTCCCCCCCTCTTTCCTGGCTCTCCCCCTCGCTTGCCCGCAGCCATGGCCGAACGCCACCATCGCCATCGACGCCGTTTGTTGCCGCTGTGGCCACATCCACTGCCTCACCCCGCTGATGCTCTCAGAGGCGCCGCCGCCACCTACTCTCCCTCCTCTCCGAGCTACACGAGCCAGGATGGCCCCAAGACGACGTTTGCGGGCTTCTTCTCCGACCACGGCCGCCGGATGCCGCCGTCCGATTCGCCGTCACCAAGCCATCCCCGAGCCCACTAGTCTGCTCTGCGAGTTCACCGTGAGCACCGGAATCTTTCCCCTCTCTTCCCTGCCCCGTTTGCACCGCGTAGCTATCAAATCCGCCGGAGCCGCGAGCTTACCACCACCGGCGATGTCGCCGCCACCGCGCTAGTCACTGGAGCTCGTGTCCGAGCACTCCATCGTGCTCAGCACGCTCCCAGTAGCACATATCACCCCACCACCGTCCTTCCCGTGCACCCCAACGCAATCCCGAGCACGCCCGAGCTTCGGCCGCCACTACCGAGCTCGAGGCCATCGTCTCCGGCCGCCCTAGCTGCTGCTGCTTGCTGAAACGGGCGCGGGTGAGCTCCAGCTCTCCGTAGCCGCTCTCCTCCATCCATTTGGACGCCGGAGGAGCGAGCCCGAGCCCTTCGCCGCGCATGTTGCCACCGGCGACGAACCGCCGGCGGGTTAGGCCCTGTTGACCAGGGGTTTGACCTCCCCTGGGTCCATGACAGGTGGACCCCGCCATCAGGTGATTAGCTTAAGCTAATCACCACCTAATCTAACCCCCCTGACACTGACAGGTGGGCCCGGCCCCTTCTAATTTTGGTTAAATTAATAACTAACTTTAGTTAAGCCACTGACTCACTGACACGCAGGGCCCACAGGTCAGTTTGACCTGGACGGTGCCCATTGACCTGCTGATGTCACTATGAGGTCATGATGACGCAATAATTCCTTTCTGGAATTAAAATAAATCAGGAAATGATTTATAAATTTCAGAAAATGCCTAAAACTACAATAAATCATAGAAAATTAACCGTAACTCCAAATGAAATAATTTATATATGAAAAATTATCAGAAAAATTCAAGGAATCCATCTGTACCATTTTCATGCATGTTTGAACAATGTTTGTCCTCTGTTTTGGACAAAACAAATACAAAGCATTTAAATAATCACATATGGAGTTCGAATTCGAATCTTGTATTCAAACCAACTTCATTTAATCTGTTGCTAGTTGCATTAGCTCAAAACACATTCATATTGCCATGTCATGAGCATGCATCATACTGTGCATTGCATTGATTGTATTTCTTCTTTGTTGCCAGTATCTGTTCCCTCCCGGTAGACGATGTTCCGACGGTGTGATCGTTGACACTGATGAAGACTCAATGTTATCTTCAGAAGTGCCAGGCAAGCAAAACCCCCTTGTTCATTCCGATAAAATCCCACTCTCTCGCTCCTGCTCTCTTTTACTGCATTAGGACAACAACGACATAATTGTTACTTGCTGCGGTAGTTGAACCCTTTTATCCTCTGCATGACCTGTCATTGCCACAGTAAAAAGATGAAACCCACTAGCATGAGTAGGAGTTGTTTGAGCCCTGTTGTGCCTACTCATTCATGCTTGTTTGTCATGCCTGGTATGCTTAGAGTCGTGTCAGGTCTGGTTCATCTGGGTGATGGGCTAGAGTGAAATGATTATGTCGGTAATGAGAGTGGTGTGGTGAACACGATTTGGTAAAGGTATCGATGAGAGGCCATGTAGGAGTACATGGTGGGTTGTTTCATTGAAGCCGACCTTAAGCACTGAGATCTGTATGTGTGATTTAAGAATCAGCTACTACCATGCATTGGGCCCGAAACCAATGGACCCTCTCGGCTTCTTATTCACCCTAGTTCTCCGTCCAGGAGTTGCAAGTAGTTTCTGGTGTTTGTAGCCTACTGGAGGCCGTGGTCAGCGCTGACCGTAGGGGTGGGCTGTGATGCGGTAGGTAAGTGGCCGGGGATACCGGGCACCCGTTAGGTGTCACGGACCCCTGTACACATCGTTCGGGGCCGTATGGGAAACCTCGGCTGGACTCCCTGCGGATGGAACCTGGATAGGCGATAAACCTGGATTGGAGACTTAGGTGATTAGGTAGGTCGTGGCCGACACCCACGTTGGGCTTCCGCTTGAAGGTTGCCGAGTACATGTTGTGTAAACGACGGTAAGTGGTGAGAGCGTGTATGAAGAAGTACACCCCTGCAGGGTTAACATAATCTATTCGAATAGCCGCGTCCGCGGTAAAGGACTACTTGGTTGCTTATATTAGTTCATAGACAAGTGAAAGTGGATACTCTAAAATACGCAAGATAAGCGTGAGTGCTATGGATGGCGTTCTCGTAGGGAGACGAGAGCGGATCCATAGTGTTGTATTGATATGGTGAATATGTGGACTCGTGTGCGCCACCTCAAGAGAGTTACTTGCAGTCGTAGTTCAGGATAGCCACCGAGTCAAAGCTGGCTTGCTGCAGTTAAACCCCACCATCCCCTTTGTTGATAATGATGCATATGTAGTTAGTTCTGATGTAAGTCTTGCTGGGTACATTTGTACTCACGTTTGCCTATTTTATGTTTTTGCAGAGAGACTTCAGTCTCACTAGTAGTTCCGCTTGGGCTTCGACGTTTAGCTTGTTACCTCAGCTACGATCTTGTGCCCTCGGCAGGATCTGATCGATAGTCAGGCTTCTCAGCCTTTTTCATTTATAGATGTCTGTACTCAGACATGATAGCTTCCGCTTGTGCTTGATTTGTATGCTCTGAATGTTGGGACATGAGGCCCCTGTTTGTAATATCTCGCTCCTCGGAGCCTAATGAGTAATACTTGAGTCGTAGAGTCATGTTGTGATGCCATGTTGTATTTGCACATATCGAGCATATTGTGTGTATGTTATTGAAATGCTTGGTATGTGTGGGATCTGACCATCTAGTTGTTTATCTTTAGTAGCCTCTCTTACCGGGAAATGTCTCCTAGTGTTTCCACCGAGCCATGGTAGCTTGCTACTGCTCCGGAACACTTAGGCTGGCCGGCATGTGTCCTTCTTCGTTCCTGTGTCTGTCCCTTCGGGGAAATGTCACGCGATGAATACCGGAGTCCTGTTAGCCCGCTACAGCCCGGTTCACCGGAGTCCTGCTAGCCCAGTGCTACAGCCTGGATTCACTTGCTGATGACCGACACGTTCGATGCTGGGTCATGGATGCCTGTCCCTGTAAGTCTGTGCCACTTTGGGTTTACGACTAGCCATGTCAGCCCGGGCTCCTTATCATATGGATGCTAGCGACACTGTCATATACGTGTGCCAAAAGGCGCAAACGGTCCCGGGCAAAGGTAAGGCGACACCCGTGGGAATATCGTGCGTGAGGCCGCAAAGTGATATGAGGTGTTACATGCTAGATCGATGTGGCATTGAGTTGAGGTCCTGACACCGTAGGTGTCGATGTCGGCGTCAGTACCATCATCGAGGTCGACCTGCAAACCTTGACTTTGCTTAGCAGTCAAAAAGTCGAGGTACTCTTGTTCACCCTCATAGTCCATCTCATGTGCATCTTGGTCAGAAGGCCCGGTTTCTTAGTTGTTCAACATATTTCCTATGATTAAGTCTCCTCGTTTAATTCTAAAACTAGAAAAAAAGAGAAGTGACATGAAAAAACATCTATGTTTGCCGGAATGCCGTTCCCAGCAATTCCCGACACTCGGTATGCCTACTTTCTACCAAAAGTCATGCCAAAATTCATGGAAAAATTAGGCAGGACCTTTGCTAAAAAGTGGACATATTGAGCACTTGAAATTCACCAGAACGGAAATGAATCAACATTCCGGCAAAACATAGGCCACTCGGATCAATTGCCCTGCACATCCATGTCCAAATGACATGTCCAAATTCCAAATATGACATGTCCAAATCACATGTCCACATATCACATGTCCACTTCAAATTCACATATAAAAGGAAGAAAAATATAGAACTTGAAGAAAAATACAAGAAGTCATGTTTTTTTTAAATATAGAACTAATCTGTCCACTTCAGATTCTGTTTTTTAAATAGCAACAATTGCTTTAACTAAAAAATTAAAATAACAAACATTGTTTTAACTAATCTGTCCTAGGTTTCATACTAATTCTAATTAACTAACTAGCACTATAAAATTTAAATAAAAACAATTGCTTTAACTATAAAACGCAAGAAACCTATATAATCAATTCTGGTTTTTTTACACTAAAAAATAGCCTAGTGTTCATACTATGTCATACTAATTAGCACTAAATATCACGAAAGAGGGCTTACAGAGGGCAGAGAGAGATGGGGTCAGGGGAGACGATGCGGCAGCGAGGCGAGGCGGGAGAGAGTGTCGGGGTCGAGTTCGTCGGGGTCAGGCAGACGGGGGCGAGCGCGGGGATGGGGGCGAGCGCCGGGGTCGGGGGCGAGCGCCAGGACGGGGCCGACCGCCGGGGTCGGGGGCGAGCACCGGGGTCGAGGGCTCCGGGGGCGGCGACAAGGGGGAAGAGAGAGTGGGATTTGGGGGAAGAGCAGAGGCGGGAAGAAGCAGAGAGAGTGAGGATTTGGGGGGTTAAGTCGGCATAGAAGTAGCGCGTTCCGGACAAACGTGCTACTGCTATTTTAGATAGTTATAGTGTTTTTGTCAGAAAGCTCTACTTCCATTACAGATAGCGATAGCGTTTTCCTGTAGAAAGCGCTACTGCTATTACCTGTAGCACTTTTCCTGTTTGTTTCTTCTATTTTACTTTCTTTTATTTTCTCTCCATTTTCTTTTATTTTCTTTGCCTTTTTCCGAGAGCAGTGAACGAAGGGAAGGTGATACAATGTATATAACTAAGGCAATATATATTGCATCATTTGATGATTAAGTATGTATACAAAATGAGAACATATATATTACATCATTTGGCCAGTGCATAATGGCCAAGTGTGTACACAAAATGGGAACATATATATTACATCATTTGACTGATAATGCACGGTTCCTCAGCGTTGATGTTTCTGTTTTTGAGTGAGCTTCTTTCCCTTGTTCGTTGAAGAATAATTGAGCCCCTCATTGCAACTTTTCCTTTTCCATGGAGTACGATCTTTCTTAGGTAATGTAGTATTGATTCTTCTTTTGACATATACTTCATGGTCATCGTCATATTCCCTCATTGGGTTGCTGTACTGGTCGTAGTCTTCCTCGTTGGCGAGTCCATCCATTCCAATGATGTTCCTTTTGCCTCTCCTCACGACAACACGGCTGGGATTGAATGGGTCGGTTATGAAGAAGCATTGTGTCATGTGCTTAGCATGTACCCATGGCTTGTGTTTTGCGATAGCGTTCACGGTAGCGCTCTTGGCGTCGGGTATAGTCATCATAGTGAAATACTGGTTTTCTCTTTCGACATTCTTATCCCATCTGACATGGAACATCGCCGCGTTGTGCAATCCAGAGTAGTCAAGCTCCCAGATCTCATCGACCCTTCTGTAAAATCTCTCAGTTGCGATGTTGTCGCTGCCGGTCATGCATTCCATCGTCACCCTTGAGTTCTGATCATCACTGCCATATCTTTGGCCTCCGTGTAGGACATGTATCCGTTGATATCGTATGCCTGATAGGTGACGAGGTTGGGTGAGGGGCCATGTGCTAAGGCATATGTGAGCAATCCGTCCTGATAGCCCTCTTCCAGGGGATTAGCAATAATATGCTCTTTGAACTAATGCAGGAAAGTGGAGTTGTGCTCTCTAGTAAATTCGGTGTCCGTCCTGCATACCCCCCGGTCATGCTACTTCCTTGTGAAAATTTGTTTGTGCAGTGCCACGAAAGGATCTACCTCGTTTAGGTGTTGTAGCACTACCAAGTTTGCTCTGTCAAAGTCGTTGCATCGATCTAAGTATGCCACGTGCAGTTCCCTGCAACCGTTGGAGTGACCTTCTCCTTCGAGCCCCCCATCGTGCTTGTTAACGGGCAAACCAACACCAACACTAGGCGGCTGGTCAGTGCCATATAGAAAATTCTCGCGGAAAGAGATGCACTCTTGTGTTAGATAGCCCTGGATGATGCTTCCATCCGGACAGGACATGTTATGAATGAATCCTTTGATTATCCCATTCATCCTCCCAAACGGCATCATGTTGTGCAGGAATGACAGCCCCAGGTCTATTATGTCATCCACAATATGGACACACAGATGCACCATGACCTTAAAGAACGCGGGCGGGAAGTACATCTCAAGCTCATTTAGTATCACAACGATCTCTTCCTGTAGCCTTCGGAGCTGCTTCACACTGATCGACTTTCAAGAGATGACATCGAAAAAGTTGCAGAGACCAATAAGCGTGTCACGAATGTGCTTGTGCATTATCCCTCTAAGGGAAACATGTAGTATTTGCGTCATCATCACATGACAGTCATGGGACTTCATCCCGCTGAACCTTTTCTTGTTTGTGTCTAGATATCTGCTTGTCTTGCCACAGTAACCGGAACTAACTTTGACTCCGGTAAGGCAGTTAAAGAATTGATCAATCTCAGCCGGACTTAAGATGAAGCAAGAAGGGGGGCAATAATCCTCTTCCTTTACTTTTTTGCCCTTCTTCTGGCGTGCCTTTGTCTTCGTATCTGTCTCGTCTGACTTTTTACGGGGCAGCATGTGCAGATCTTCCCTGATTTCCAAATCTTGCAAGTATTTTCTTGCCTTCGGCCCATCCTTGGTCTTATCCGGCATGTTCATTAGTGTCGCGAGCAAGATCTCAAGGACATTCTTACAGATATGCATTTGATCAAGGCAATTAGGTGTGTCGAGTTTCTGCCAGTACTCCAAGTCCCAAAACACAGAACTCGTCATCCATACCTTCAGCAACGGCTCTGGCGCCTTTTTCATCGTCTTTCCCGGTGCAGGGCGTTGTTCCCAGTTTTGCAACAGCTCATCGATTTTGCCGCCGCTCCGCTTACGTGGAGGTCCTCGATGCTCAGCGTGACCATTGAATAGATCTCCATGGTTCTCCATGGGTTGTACTTCTCGAGCCATCTTCGATGCCCCATGTACATGATTTTCCCAGACCCGCCCTCTTTCCTTGACGTTAGCTCCTGAGACGTCGTATCATCCATGCACCGCGTGCATCCGCTTTATCCATGGCACACCTGGCCTGCGACATATCTGTAACTGAGGTAGTCGTGCATTGTCGTGATCAGCGCGATTCTCATGTAGAAATACTCGCCTTTGCTGGCGTCCCATCTCTTGGCCGGTGTTTTCCATAACGTGTCTAACTCCTCTTGAAGTAGCCCCAAATACAGATTAATATTATTTCCTAGTTGTTTCGGTCCTTGAATCAGCATGCTCATGTGAATGTACTTCGACTTCATGCACAACCAGGAGGGTGGTTGTACATCCATACAAACACGGGCCATGTGCTATGGTTGGTGTTCTAGTTGCCAAATGGATTCATGCCATCGGTACACGCGCCGACCATGATGTTCCTTGCATCACATTCAAAATACTGATAGAAGTCGTTCAACGCTCTCCACTGGCTTCCATCCTTGACGTGTCTTAGCTTCGGATCATCTTCATCGTCGGTCTTCTTCCTCTTCGCGTGCCAGTGCATGAGCTTTGCTTCCTTGGGATCTATGAAATACCGCTCGAGATGGGGAGTGATCGGTAAGTACCATACAACTTTCTGGGGAGATTTCTTCCCGGCCTTCTTGTATCGAGAAGCATTGCACACCGGACAGCTTGTTTTTTCTGCGTGCTCCTTTCGATAAATTATGCAATCGTTGATGCATGCATGGTATTTAATGTGCGGCATATGAAGAGGGAACACGATCTTCTTGGCCTCATCCACACTAGTAGGACATATATTCCCCGCGGAAAGAACATCCTTTAGGTACTTGAGATGCTCATCGAGGCTACTGTCGGTCCATTTGGTTTTAACCTTCGTCTTCAGGAGTTGGAGCATGAAACTCAAGCGGGTCACCTCAGGATTGCAACCATCATACAATGGAGTGTTCGAGTCTACCACCAGTTGCTGCAGGTTAGCCTCCTGTCTAGAAGCAGCTCTCTCATTACTCGTCTCCTTGTGAAGCAGTGCTTGAACATGAGGGTCCCACATGATTGAACTTAGTACCGACGAACACTGCGGCGTGGAGTCCATGTTCTCTCTGCCGCCATGTACGGCCCCTTTACCCGCCATGTTTGGCCCCTTCTCCTCTGCCATGTTCGACCCCTTCTCCGCTGCCATGCTTCCCCGCCTCATTGTCGATCATCTCTTCGTCTTGCCCCGTGTCGTCATTGCCTTCCCCGTCGACGTCCTCAACACCATCATCCTCATCTTCAATTTCCACCGAGTATAGCCATCCATGAAACCAATCATGAGCAGGTGCGCTTCGACACGACCATCGTCATAGGGGTTGAGCCAAACTATTCCTTTACATCTTCGACATGAACATAAAACCTCTGTCAGGTTATTTTCTTTAATGTCTTGCACCGCCGACCGCAACCACCTGTGCACCATCATTCCACTGATCATCATGAATGTCTGCATGGTAATAATTAAAAAATTGATTATAAAAATGCGTGCATGGATCAAAGTCATACAGAAATTCGGCATGACCTTCGCTAAAAATAGGACATATAGAGTTTGCCCGAAATTCGCCGAAACGGAAATAAATCGACATTTCGGCAAAACATAGACAACTCAAGCACAATTCGGCGGCAACTCAAGCCAAAGACACAATTTCCATCATATCACGCGATTATGTCATATCGCACACATACACATATTTCCATTCTAGCAAAAGCACAAATTTTCAATCACCTATCTCGAGATCAAGCACGGTGATCATGATGTCTCGATCGGTGTCACCACACACCTAGGGAATGATCAAAAGTGGACAAAGCTTACTTCTTGAGATGGCTAGATCTAGTTTTTTGACTATAAATAGTAGGGTAAACACCCCACTGCAACTTTTATTAATTAATAAACTAAGTAAAGTAGTCTTAAGGGCTTGAGGTAAGCCCTAGAACAGAAAGAAAGAAAAAAAGAAAAAGACATCAAGAGGAACTAGAAAAAAAGGTCTACAACAAGAAAAGAAAGAAAGAAAAAGAATGAAAAGAAAAGAAAAGAAAATTACAACAGAGCATCCAACCAGAGAGAGAACTACCTCTCATGCTTCAGTTTCATCCTATATTTCGGCAATTTTAGCTCCTCCAGATTTATTAATTTCCATCCCTAGAAAGTTAGTGTAATATTCTCAAATATCTTGTTATTTCTAGTTATCCAAATGGCCCATGATCCCAGAATGATCTACATAAAGAATGGAAAATGCAGCTTATTTTTCAGATCTTGAAAAGATTCCAGAACTAATAAATTTGGAGTTCTTGTAGGACAGATGTAATCCCAACATTGCTTTGCAAAAGAGAAAACCCAAAATAAGTGATGTAAAGTTTCTCCCTGTTGACAGTCTCTTACAGCACAATTGTAAGCTTCTAAAACAAAGTTCTTGATCCTGAGCAGGTTGCTTGTATTCAGTCTATCATGAAGTAGCTTCCAAAAGAAAACCTTGTGTTTTGGCTGACAAGAACAATTCCAAATCCAATTGAAGTGTGGGGAGCCTGGTTGTGTCCAATCAGCACTTTTAAGCCTTGATGGATGAATAGAATTCATTTCCCCAAATATAACTCCAAGTGTCCAAAGAGTCTATATACTCAGATTGTCTTGTGTAGATGCATATATCTTCCACTTGCAGGAATTCCTCATAGGTTTCAGTTGTTAGTGGTAAATGAAACAAATCCTAGAGGTATTCAGTGTTGACTACTGTTTGGATAGTTATTTGTGAGTCCCTGACAAAAGAGTGAAGGTGATGGTATTTGTGTTTGAAAATGGCTGTGTGCCACAGATCATCCCAGAACAAAGCTGTCCTACCATCTCCCACATTACGTCTTGCTATTGTTTTGTATTGATCCATGAGAGCCAAGTTTGATTTCCACCAAAAAGAGCCAATCATATTATCTCCTAGAAGTTTCCCATCAGAATAATAAGTTTCCCAGATTAAGTGTACCCAAGGTATATCATGTCTATTGAAGAATTTGTGCAGGTTCTTCATCAATAGAGTTTTGTTGTGAGTGTATATATCCAAGATGCCCAATCCTCCCTGACTTTTTGGTCTGCATACTGTGTGCCAGGCCACCAAAGCTGGTCTTCTATCCTCCATGTCAGAGCTCCTCCAGAGACGGTGTCTTAAATATTTGATAATTTGCTTCTTAATTGTTATTGGAATGTCCAAACAGCTCATGAAGAAGACAGATAAATAAGAAAGAACTGATTTTACCAACAGAATTTTCCCTGCTTGTGTCATGAAGATAGAAATGCCAGCAAGTCTCTTTGCAATTCCGTTAACTAGGGGAAGACACCGCTCCACAGTTGGTTTATAAATTCCCAAAGGAAGCCCCAGATATGTGAATGGGAATTGCTCCCGAGCACATTGCAATGTGTTTGTGAAGATGTCCACTCTAGCTTCCTCAATGTTCAGAGGTACCATTATTGATTTGGCATAGTTTACCTTGAGACCAGTTGCTGAGGCAAATGTATTTAAAAGAGCTTTGAGACAAATGAAGTGTCTAGCATTTGCTTGCATGATGGGCAGAGTGTCATCAGCACACTAAAAAACTGGGAAGTCAGGGCAAGAGATGACCTGTAGTGGAGATTTGATAAGATGTAATCTCATGGGTCTGTTAAAAATAGTTTATAGCAAGTCAGCAGCAAGGACAAAGATTAAAGGAGAGTAAGGATCTCCCTGTCTCACTCCTCTCTTTATGTAGAATCTCTTCCCAGGCACTCCATTTAACATGATAGCAGAGGAGGCAGTAGAAAAGAGCATCTGCATCCATGATATCCATTTATCCCCAAAACCTTTTGCTCTGAAAATCTCAATGATGGCTTGATGTTCAATTGTGTCAAAAGCTTTTTTCAAAATCCAGCTTAATTACCAAGATTTCCTCCTTTGACTTATGGCACTGATGTATATATTCATATGCCCATCCTAGGAAGTCTTGAATCACTCTGTCCTTGAGAAAACCATATTGGTTGATGTGAACAAATTTTAGTATTATTTTTGGCAGTTTGTTTGCCACCAGCGTTGTGATAATCTTAAGCACCCCATTGAGCAAAGAAATGGGCCTGAAATCATTTGGTGTGAGAAGAACTTATATTTTTGGAATTAGAGTAATGAAGGAAGTATTTATACTCTCAAGGTTCACAGTACCAGCATGGAAAGCCATGATGAGGTCAATAACATCCTCTTTGATAGTATCCCAGCAAGCTTTAATGAATTCATTATTGAAACCATCAAGACCTGGTGATTTATCAGTTGCTAGATTTTTAACCACCTCTTCAATCTCTTCATGGGTGAACTTTTCCTCTAATTGAGTGAATACTTGAGGATCGACTGTGTGTTCATGAAGGTCATGGAGATCAAAATGCATTATGTGACCATTAGATTGACAGAATCTGTCTCTGAAAGCCTCCCATAAAATTGCAGCTTTTCCCTCATGGTCTGTAACTTCCACTTGGTCGTTATTCAACAACATTGCAATTTTATTATGCCTATGATTAATGGAAGTTTTTGTTGTGGAAGAACTAGTGTTTTCATCTCCAAACTTAACACCTTTAATTTTACCTCTGTGCTTCCAATAGATCTTCTAATTATTAAGTACAATCAGCAAGCACTCCTTGAGAATTATTCTGTAATTGGCCTCAAACAGTGAAAGATTCCTAAATGCTTCAATCAAGTCCCAGAAGAAGATGCGGGCATTTAGATCCTCAATTTGTTTTTTCATGCATGATATGCTTTTAGCCCACAACTTCAGAGCTCTTCTCAGGTTTTTAAATTTAGCATTAATCTTTTTTTCCTGGTCAGTAAAGCCCACTGGAATATTCCAAGCTGCCTGCACCACTTGTTTAAAAGAGTTGTGCTTTAACCAAAAGTTCTCAAATCTGAATACCTTGGACTTTGTAATATTAGTGCAAATCTTGCCCATGCATGGAAGGTGATCAGAAATAGGTTTTGCCAAAGGAAGAGCCATGGAGTTAGGGTAACTAGTCATCCAGGCTGTAGAGGTAAAGAACCAATCTAATTTTTCAAGGAGTGGAGATTCCTGCAAGTTACTCCAACTGTACTGTCTACCTTTCAAAGGTAATTCAATAAGTCCCAGATTACTGATAGGCTCATTAAATAAAAGAATCTCATTGACATCTCCTCCAGGTTTATTCCTGTTCTCTGGTGATCTGATGAAATTAAAATCACCCATGACTATCCAGTCCACCTCATTTGGCATTTGAATATTGCTAAACCAATCAATAAATTCAATCTTTTCCTCATGTCTGCAAGGCCCATATATGTTTGAGAGAATCCACTTGTTTGCAGAAATATTACAGGTGAATTGAATGGAAAGAGAAAATTTGTTCTGAAAAAGCAATTCTCCTATGAACATAGAACCATTCCAAGTAGTCAGAATGCCACCAGAGGCCCCAATTGAGGGGCAAAAAATTCAAATTTGTTAAATCTTTGAGGGCAAAAGTTTTGAATGTAGGCTAGATCAAAATTCTCTCTCTTTGTTTCTTGAATACACACAACTCCAGCAACACTTTCCTCCACTTTTTGCCTAATAGCCAGCCACTTATCATGCACATTAGTACCTCTTATATTCCAATTAAGAGTGTTCCAGGATCTGGTGTTATTCATTGTTAAACTGTATGATTTTATATTGTGGTATCAAGGTCCATCCCTTGATAACATCCTAAAGGATGAATGTTTGATGCAAGAATAGGTGCTTAACAAATCTGTTGTGGTCTTGAATATGCAACAAACAATATTGAAGAAACATATGCAACTAGTTCAACATAATCATGAAGGATAACATAGCAGCACTCATATAAAGGTAGGTCCCATGAGTATTACTGTAGTGCCATAGCTCAGTTTCAAACAAAAGGTACCTCTCAGGGCCATGGTTCACCATATTACAAAAGCTGCTAATCCCAACATACATAACACAGACAATCTGGATATATAACAAAGCATTATGCAGCAACAGGGCCTGTAATTTTGAGACCATCCTATCATTGTGCAAAGTTTGGTTGAGCTCCAGATCATGTGGCCTTGGTCACCTTGGCCACCTCCTCTTGCCCCTTCTTCTTGGGCCTCTTGGATAACTTCTCTTGCAGTTCATCCTCAGCCACCTTAAAGAAAGATTTGGTCAGGTTCTTGACCACTTTATTTTGAATAACTGGAGGAATGGCATTGCACGGTAAGCAAGATTTAGCATCACAAGTTTTTCTCCTATATCCATTATTATCTTTCCTGATTCTGTCACTTCTTCTTACCTCAGTTTCAACCAAGTCTCTTTCTCTCTTCTTTTCTTGGATGTAGCTTCTCCAGGAGGCAGCAAGATAATTTTGTTGGGAGACACCTGCTGTAGAGGGCTACCAGCTCCACTTGAAGAGTGTGCAGCTGGGCTTATCCCTTCATTTTCTTTGCCCATACCCTGCATGATCTCCGTACAAGTGGGAGCCTGTGATGTTATGCAGCCATTAGGAACATGGAAGAGGATAGTTTCTTCATTGTCATAGTTGACAGTAAGCAATTTCCATAAATCAGACTTAAGCAAATGCATTGTCCAGCCAAATTTATCTGGTGTCAGCAGCAAATGAATTATGAAATTGAACCAACTTACAGGTATTTCAATTCAGAAAGTGTTTCTCTCTCCTTGAGTTGCTGGAGCAAAGTTTTGTATCCAGAGATCGAGACCTTCTTCATAAATTAGATGAGAACCATCAATAATATCCAGAGCATGTTTCTCAGCAATTGAGTGTATATCAAACATAGGAGAGGAAGTTGTGGGTATGTTTATCCCAAAATTACCTTTGTTGTTGAAATTTGAGGTGTTCCCCCTGAGGGATTGTCACATCTTCTTTTCCTTTATCTGATGCAGACAATGGCTATGGGATTGAAGTGTGTGTTCCTTCAGCAGCAATGGAAATAGCATTAGCAAAAACTTGTTCAATTGGGGCATGATCAGCCCCCTCATTTGTCTGAATCTGCTGCACCTGAATATCCTGATTCACGACAGATGATTCTCCCCTTCCTTGAGTGGGGTTACCATCTCAGAAGCAAGATTAGCAGAAGCAGAACCAACTTCTTGCTCTTCAGAAATGGCCTGCTCAACTTCATTTAGATGTAAGTTATTATCCACCTGGTTGTCATCTAATTGAAGATCTTCCTCTTCAACCTCAGCATGGTAGGCCATAGCAATATTCAGAAGTCCCATGGCCATAGGCTGAATTTGCATGGCCTGATTGACCTCTTCACTAGCAGAATGAGTGAGAGACAGATGGCCATCTGACAGAGATACAGTTGTAGTAATGCTGCTGTTTGGGTGTCCATCATCCTGTTGAATAGGGAGCTTAACTTGTTGCTGCTGTGGTGCCATTGGAACTGGTTGAGGAAAAGCTCAATGCTGCTCATGATCATTTTGTTCTGCTGGTTCCTCCCAGGCATCCCAACCCTCATTCTGAATATGAACATTGTGCACTGGCAAAGGCTGAAAACCTGGGAAGTCATTTGCATGCTGGAGGACTGGGTCTGGGTCCACACAATCAGGTGGAATAGGATGCTCATTGCAGGCCCTCCACCCAGCATCTCCTCCAAGAGGACCTCAACTTAGTTGGTCCATGATTCTTCATCAAATCTCTCCCCCTCAGACCACCTGATACTCTTTGGTATATCAATTAGTTCTGTCACACGCACTTTAACCAGAATTCCCCCCCCCCTCAAAGCATCTTCTCTCTCCCAACTGATAATTCACCCCCATTTGGAAATGGCCGCATCAATGTCTTCAGTATTACAAAAATTGTAAGGAACACCAATGAACATAAACCAACAAATCCTATTGAAGTTAACCCTATGCCAGTTTCTGCCCTCATTGTGCTTAGAAAAAGAGATAAACACATCTCCAAATGCATGCAAACTCTGCCTAATGAGCCTATCACGGTCCCTCACATGCATGAACTGGACGTAAGCCTCTCCAAAGGGGCAGGGTTGGATCTCTCTGAACCCAACTTACGCAGCTTCTTGAAAAATTCCTCTAGAACATCTTGGACGTTAGGAAAAAATACCTCATCAGGATGCGGGTGGATGGATGCAATTGCCCAATCTTCATGTCTTCATGGGCAGTGAGTCAGAATGGCACGAGAAACCCCAGTTCTTCCTTCGATTTCTTGTATCTGAAATCCATCTAGCACAAATGAGAACGCGTCGATGGGATTGTTGGCCCTCGGATCATCCACCGACGAGGTGGCGACCACTGCCCTCACCGGCAACGTGGAAGGAGCAGGCGAGCTTGTCGAGGAGGGAGCAGAGGATGTTGCAGAGTAGGTAAGTGAAGTGGAATGCGAGGAGGCAAGCGATGGTCTCGGTTGGAAATTTGGGAATTGGTCCTTGACAAGCTCCATAAATGACGAGACCTGCCTAATATGTGGTGCCGGCCCAAGACAATGAAACCAGTCCTCAACAGCTCCCTCGGCCCATGCTTCTTCAGGTGGGCTAGAGAAAGAATCAAATTTAATAAATGGCCAGAGCCCAGGGAGATTTGGGTTTGGGCATTTGCGCGCAAAATGTCCCGTGGCCCTGCATGCATGGCAGACCACGTGTGGCGCCCCATGCAGACGTGATGAAACTTGGGGCTCAATTTGTGGCTGATTAACACCGTGATTAAGCTATGATGAAGTGGGAATAATTGCTTGATTATTGTCATCATGAATAGGCCCCGATAACCGCTCGAAAACTAACCGTCCTCCCTGGACCACCGAGCTGTAACTCCGGCGGTCACCAAAATTAGGATCCACGGTGCGCCCATTCCTACCCAATAGAGTCCATTCGTTGTCAAGCTCAATATAATAAGCACACTCTTCTCTGACCCAATTAGGACCACCAAAATTCCAAAGGCTAAAAACCATCTCAAACTCCTTTTCCACAACTTTTCCCGCATTGTAAATCTCAAAGCCCACTGACTTGGAAGCAACAGAAAACTTCTATGATCTATTTCTCAAGAAGCAGACTCTAAAATCTGGAGCATAACCCCCAAACATAGCAAGGAGTGAAACACTAACCGTGTGAGCATCAAGTTTGAAAGATTCCCTAGAGAAAGAAACCACCATGGTGAATTCCTTTTAACGAAAGCCCGGGGAGAAAACCACTGGGTGGCCAAACTTGGATCTCATATCTGCCTGGAACTTCTTGCCATGATCAAAGTTGAGTGCAAAAGGATCCATCGAGGAGGAGCTTGGAGTGGCTGCCGGGGCCGGAGTTGCCACCGGCAGGGGGGAGATGGGTGGCCGCAGGGGCCGGAGCGACCACTAGCACAAGGGAAGGAGAGGCTAGGTAGAGAGGCTAGGTGGACACTCATGGTGGCTATATCTAGTTAGGGAGGTACATAGCTCACTTTATTAATTGGATAGATCTACCAAGCTAGTTGGGGAAGGAGAGGCTAGGTAGAGAGGCTACGTGGACACTCATGGTGGCTATATGTAGTTAGGGAGGTACATAGCTCACTTCATTAAATGGATAGATCTACCAAGCTAGTTGGGGAAGGAGATGACTACCTAGTGGAGAGAGAGGAAAAAGATAATGGAGATGCATTAATGGAGGTCGTGTAAGTTAGCTAGGAGTAATAAAGAGAGAGAAAGGTAGGTGGAAGAAGGAGAGTAATGGGGGGAGAAGTAGTCAGGAAGAAGCAAAGTGAGGGAGAGAGGAGGTGGGAGGTAGGGGAAAGTGAGGAAGAGAGGATGGCAGAGGGGGAGGGGGAGGGAAAAAGGTGGCATATGTTGCACTAAGCATATTTTAGTACGAACGGAAAAAATAGCTTTGTGTTATTTTAGTACGAACTCTTGAATAGATCAAGCGGAAAGAGTAGCTTTGAGGTGGTTACATGACCTACAAACAATTCCTATCTTTTTTTCCCGCTAATAGGAACTTGGGAGTGATTCTTTATTGCACTTTGAGGGATAATCATATGATCCAACTATGTTAGCATTGTTGAGAGGTTGCTCTAGAGAAAGTACGGACCCTTGGCCTCATTTTTAAGCATTGCAACACCGTTTTGTGCCCATTTAATATTTGCTACCTAGCTGTTTTTATTTATTCAAATTATGAAAATATATTTCTACCATCCATATTACACTTTTATCACCATCTCTTCGCTAAACTAGTGCACCTATACAATTTTCCATTGTATTGGGTGTGTTGGGGACACAAGATAGTTCTTGTATTTGGTTGCAGGGTCGTTTGAGAGAGACCATCTTCATCCTACACCTCTCACGAATTGATAAACCTTAGGTCATCCACTTGAGGGGAAATTGCTACTGTCCTACAAAACTCTGTGCTTGGAGGCCCAACACGTGTATACAAGAATAAATTTACGTAGTAGACATCAAGCTCTTTTTTGGCGCCGTTGCCGGGGAGGTTAGAAAACCGGCACTCACGCCACGGCAACGAGGCTCTTTTCTGGCACCGTTGCCGGGGAGGTGAGTGCTTTAAGGTATATCTTTAGATCAGGCAATTGAATCTTTTAGTTTCTTGTTTTATCACTAGTTTGGTTTGTAAAAGAAAACTACAAAAAATGGAATTAAAGTTGCATCATATTATTGATCATCATTATAATATCTTTCTTGAAAATGATGGTTCGGACAATTGTGCTCAATTTATAGAAGAAGAATTTAATAAAATGATTGGCATGAATGTTGAGCATGATGGCAATTTTGTTAATATGAATTCTTTGAATATCCTAAATGCTAATGATGAGTGCACTAGCCATGATAATGATGTCTCCTATAAGAATGTCAATTTTTGTGGAGTAAATTGGGAGTGCACACACACAACAAATAGGGAAGATAGATTTTGCAAGAGTCATAAGTATTTAGAAGCTAAATGGTTGCAAGAGAGGCTAGATGTTTGTGCTGAAAATTTAAATTTTCTGAGCCATCCTTGTGGAACTTTGCAATGAACATGGTCATTTAAATACCCAATGCAAATTGTTTCATGATCGAATCGTGTCCAAAAATTGTGATTACTTGATTTCCCTTGCGCATCACAATGAACTTAGTTTACTTCTGGGCTATGAAGAAATGAAACATATAACTATGGATATTCCTTAATTTTCCCTTGAGAGAGTTCTTGATTTTGATCTAGAGGAAATTTATATGTTTTGTGCGGTAAATTGCATTGAGAATCCTTATATTGCCAACTATCAAAAGAAAAGAAAACAAATAGAATATAAAGAGAGTACTAATGAAAGGGAAAATATTTCCCAATACCCTCCTACTGTTTCTTATGATGAATTAGGTAACGAAGAGAAGCTTCCTATCTAATCAATCTCTTCAACAAGATGCTGAGAAAAGATGAGTAAACCCACAAGTGAGGTGGTGAAGAACAAAAAGAATTGAAGAAAAAGTAGAGGTAAAAAAGTAACTCTTCTGTCGGTGTACTAGAGTAGGGGTACCCTAGTATCCCGAACTTGTGCACGGGCAGTTGCAGCACCCCGCGGCAAGGCTTGCCGGGCGACCGCCAAGATCCTCCGTGGTTCCTTTGGAGCCATTCAAGAACAAAGTATTCAAGCCAAGAGACAAGACCCCGGCAAGAGGAGCTTGCCAGGAAGGCCAACCAAGGCATCCCAATGAACTTGCCGCGACGCGCCACGCGTCCCGGCAAGGCCCGGTGAGCGACAAGCTTCAGGGCGCGACAAGACAACGGCCGCGGCAAGGCACTTGCCGCGACAAGCTACCACCCTGTGCCCACGCTCCAGCACATCCACCAATGTGTCGCCCTGGGGGCCTTTCCAGGCGAGCGTGGCAAGAGGCTGACAAGATCACCATCGTGGCGAACGGTGGCATGCCTGACGGTCCCTTCCTGCACTGTTTGGGCGACACAGACGGGCATTTAATGCCCTTGTCCCCTGCCGACAGGGTTAGGTAGGATACACTTTGCAAGTAGGTGTACCAACCGCAACTCCTTTTACGTTTTTACCCTTATCTACATTGCCATCTATCGGTGACCCCTTTAGCATATAAAAGGAGGCCCACGTGCAACGTAGAGGGGGTTCGGCTCATTTCGAAGCCAGAAGAACATTCACACTCGGTCTTGTAGCACTCCGCGCTCCCGAGCAAGAACACAATACAATTAGACAAGCAGCAGTAGGAGTATTATCTCTCCGGAGAGCTCCGAAGCTGGGTAAACCGCTCGTGTGCTTCGCCTCGATCCGCTCTTCGTGCAATCTCCGCCCCCCGCCGAACCGAAAGGGGCTCGGTCCACCGGTCCCATAGGTGTTCGTGGATCAGCTTCCCCGACACCTTTGGCGCGCCAGGTAGGGGGCGTCAAGATTGTGCGAACCTGATCCGGCGTTCACACGAGCCAGATCTTCGTTTTCTTCATCGACATGCCACCGAAGAAGAAGGCTTCGGGGGCAACTGCTCCGTCCACGTCGATCCCACCACCACCGGAGCAATCGGGTGGTGGGGCAGACGCCGGCGGAAGAACGGGCATCGACGAGGAAGCTCACGGTGCTGCCAGGTCCAAGGACAAGGCTGCGCAGACCTCGGCGTCCGTACATGCACCGCGCCCATCTCAGGAGGCACAGGACCGACAACGTCATGGTATTCGCAGTACCATACGCTTGTTGGACCAAGATCGAGCTGGTGGATCCCGGGGTGCTCAGGACCAGCATGCACGCCTGTGTGCTGGCACGAGCGAGACACGGTCGCCCGGACGGGATACTGCTCCTTCTAACATAGTTAGAAGTCCGAGCATATCCCGCTCCTCACATCGTTCGCCACTGCCGCCCACCACTCGAGCAGAAGCTTTGGCGCGAGCTCAACTGCTCCTGGATTACCCTCCAACGTCAGACAAGATCGACGAATGGAGGGCCACCATTCAGAGTCTCATCGGCTTCGCCAACGGTGACACTCTGCGGCAGCCGAGTACATCACTGCCGCGGCAGGACCGCCAGGCAAGAGCTGGTGGCGACGAAACCGGGGGGTGCAACCACCATGCACTCTCCACCCTGAAGGCCAAGATCGCCGACTCGCCGGATCCACCTCGACAGTGACTCCACTGCATCATTGAATCCACGAGCTCGTCGCGATCAGCGCCAAGTTCTCCACGAACGACAGCAAGAAGACGCTTGTACTCGCATCGAGCGCCAAAGAGAAGCGCGACGTCAATCTGACCAGCGTGCTGGGCCCTCTGTCGACATGCATGCGCCAGGGGAACCAGGCGACTTGCCGTACGCGGTAGGTTGCCCTGCGTTCACTCGTGAGCTACGGAAAGTCCAGTGACCCAGCACGAAGAATTTCAAGCCAGACGTACCGGAGAAGTACGACGGCAAGACGCATCCGTCGGAGTTCGTCAGCATCTACACCATCGCGGTGCAGGCTGCCGGGGGACGGGACGACAAGATCCTTGCCAACTACTTCCCGCTAGTGCTCAAGACCAATGTCAGATCTTGGCTCATGCATTTGCCGGACAACTCTATATCCTCCTGGGCTGACTTGTGCCATCAGTTTGTCGGCGCCTTTACAGGTGGCCACAAGCCTCATGGCCAAGAAAGCAACCTTCATATGCTTGCCCAGAAGGAAGGAGAGCCCCTGCGCAAGTACATTCAGAGATTCAGCCGCGTACAACACAACATCCCAGATGTCCACCTTGTCGTGGTAATCAGCGTGTTCCATCAGAACGTGCGAAACCGCAGGATGCGGGAGGAGATGGCGATGTGTAAGATCAGAGACGTCAGTGAGCTATATGCCCTGGCCGACAAGTGTGCACGTGCTGAGGAAGGGAGGAACCTCCCCAGAGAGAATACCGGAGCAGGAGGATCTGATAGTGAGGATGCTGCCCCGGAAAGGAAAAACCGGCGGCGGAGCAACAGGAAGAAGAAAGGCAAAGAGGTGCTAGTCGTTGAGCAGTCCGGCAAGGAAGCCAAAGCTGGTAGCTCCGGCAAGCAGGTTGCCGTAGGCACCACCCATCAGGCTGTGGCGGTCGCCGACAAGCAGGACGGCACCAACAGGTAGTACTGCAAGATCCACCACACCAAGGGCCATGACCTCCAGAGCTGCAAGAAGGTCGAGCAGCTTGTCGAGCAGCAGAAGGCAGAATACGAGCGGCGCGACAAGGAAAAGGTCCAGGAAGGTGCTAGAGGAACCGGCAAGAAACGCCCCGGCCGAGGAGGACACCGCGGCAAGGCCAAGCAGCGGCAAGGAGACAGACCTCCTCGCGGCCGCGACAAGGATGAAGATGACGACGACGATGAAGATATGGATGATGACGAGGCCGATGAGCAGGAGTTCCAGAAAGCCACAGAGGTCCTGTGTGTTGACGGCGGTGCTTCTCTAATTACTTCACACCGCCAACTCAAGCAGTGGGTGCGGGAAGTCAATGCGGCAGAACCACCCGTCGAGTCACGCAGGCCTCTGAAATGGTCCAGGACGCCTATCATCTTTGATATTGAGGACCACCCTGATCGCATAACTGCGGTCGGGTGCTTGTCGATGTTGGTTTCACCAACCATCCGCAACCTCAAGGTCACTAAGATGCTAGTTGACGGCAGGGCCGGCTTGAACCTGATCTCCTCCGCGGTAC
The DNA here is from genome assembly GCF_002162155.2 of Triticum dicoccoides. Taxonomy (NCBI): domain Eukaryota; kingdom Viridiplantae; phylum Streptophyta; class Magnoliopsida; order Poales; family Poaceae; genus Triticum; species Triticum dicoccoides. The sequence continues at coordinate 51,837,099 of NC_041389.1, forward strand.
TCCAGAAACTCCAGATCCCTGACAGCGAGCTCGAAGAGACCGGCACATTCCAAGGAATCAATCTGGGAAGTAGCAAGCCAAAGGGAAAGATCACGTTGCCGGTAATGTTTGGCAGCAAGCTGAACTTCAGGACTGAGAGGGTCACTTTTGACGTTGCTGACTTTCCATTGCCCTACAATGGGATACTCGGCCGTCCAGCGCTCGCCAAATTCATGGCAGCCTCTCACTATGCATACAACATACTGAAGATGCCAGGCCCGATAAATGTCATCTCCGTCCCTGGCGACAAGAAGGATGCTCTTATCTCCGCCGACAAGATCTACCGGGAAGCAGCAGCCGCAACAGATCGCAGATCACTTGCCGTTGAAGCTCCCGGGGGGAAGAAGAAGACTAAGTCCGGCAAGAGTTCTGATGCCCACTCCGGCAAGTGCACCTCTTCGGAGTGCTGCGCTACCATCGAGGATGCACCATTGAGCTCCACCGGCAAGAGTAAGAAGACAATGGTGGCTCCACCAGAGACCAAGAAGGTGTCCGCCAAGGAGGACGGCACTGGTGGTACCTTCACCATCAGTGCCACTCTCGACCCTAAATAGGAAAGCGCGCTCGTTGCTTTCCTGCGGGCGAACGTCGACGTGTTTGCATGGCAACCGTCTGACATCCCCGGTGTTCCCAGGAAAGTAATTGAGCACCATTTTGCTGTCTATCCTCACGCGCGGCCCGTCAAGCAGAAAGTCAGGAAACAGGCAGTGGAGCCCCAAGAATTTATCGCTGAAGAAATCAAGAAGTTGGAAGCAGCAGGCCTTGTCAGAGGAGTGCTCCATCCTACGTGGTTGGCCAATCCTGTAGTCGTGCGCAAGGCAAACGGGAAATGGAGGCTTTGTATCGACTTTACCGATGTTAACAAAGCTTGTCCCAAAGACCCATTTCCCTTGCCGCGTATCGACCAGATTGTTGACTCCACGTCCGGATGTGACTTGCTTTCATTTCTTGATGCATATTCAGGATACCATCAGATCTTCATGGCAGAAGAGGATGAGGAGAAGACCGCATTCATCACCCCATGTGGCACATATTGTTTCGTACGGATGCCTTTTGGTTTGAAGAATGCTGGTTCAACATTTGCAAGAGTAGTCCATGACGCTTTTGAGCCGCAAATGCACAGAAATGTGGAAGCCTACATGGATGACATAGTGGTCAAGAGCAAGGACAAAGCAACTCTGATTCAAGATTTAGACGAAACCTTTGTGAATCTGCGCAAGATCAACCTCAAGATTAACCCTGAGAAGTGTGTGTTTGGAGTCCCCTCCGGCAAGCTTTTCGGGTTCTTCGTGTCTCAGCGGGGAACCGAAACCAATCCCGACAAGATCAAGGCCATTGAGCAGATTGAAGCACCAAAGCGCGTCAAGGATGTACGAAGACTTGCCGGTTGCGTGGCTGCTCTCAGAAGGTTTATTTCTAGGTCTGCTGAGTGCGCCCTGCCATTTTTCAAAATATTGAAAAAGTCAGGTCCAATGAAATGGACTCTGGAAGCGGAGGCTGCGCTGCAGGACTTGAAGAGATACCTGTCCTCCACTCCAACACTTGTCGCACCTAAGCCACAAGAGAAGTTGCTGCTATATATAGAGACAACCAATCAAGTGGATAGTGTTGCGTTAGTAGCGGAGAGGGAGGAGGATGATGAGCCAGCAACCACGGCAAGTACATCCAGCGACAAGCAAGGGACTTCGCCGGCAAGCTCTGGTCCCGACAAAGATGGATCTGCGCAGACGCGTGAGGAGATGCAAAAAAGAATGATGCAGCGCCCAGTTTACTTTGTCAGCTCCCTTCTGCAGGGGGCTAGGTCAAGGTACTCTGGTGTGCAGAAATTGCTTTTCGGCCTTCTCATGGCCTCGAGAAAGCTGCGCCATTACTTCCAAGCACATGAGATCACAGTCGTCACTCGCTTTCCGCTGAAGAGGATACTGCAAAATCTGGAAGCAACAGGCAGGATTGTCGAGTGGGCACTGGAACTATCAAGCTTTGGCCTCAAGTTTGAAAGCACTTCAACTATTCAAAGCAGGGCATTAGCAGAGTTCATAGCAGAGTGGACGCCAACACCAAATGAAGAAATTCCAGAAATGAGCATCCCCGTCAAGGAAGCAAGCAAAGAGTGGTTGATGTACTTTGATGGTGCCTTCTCACTGCAAGGCGCCAGCGCCGGCGTGCTACTTGTCGCACCCACCGGAGAGCGCCTCAAGTACGTAGTCCAGATGCACTTTCCCAAGGAACAAGCAACAAACAATACTGCAGAGTATGAAGGTTTGCTTGCCGGTCTCAGGAACGCTGCAGACCTTGGAATCAAGAAGCTCATTGTCAAGGGTGACTCGCAGCTTGTCGTCCACCAAGTGAACAAGAATTATCAGAGTCCGTTGATGGAAGCTTACGTTGATGAAGTGAGGAAGCTAGAAGAGCACTTTGACGGCCTGCAAATGGAACATGTTCCAAGAGCTCAGAACGACATTGCCGATGGCCTGTCGAAGTGCGCCACATTAAAGTTACCTGTGGAACCAGGGATCTTTGTGCTCAAGCTGACTCAACCATCCGTAACACCATCAACTGGACAGAGCAAGAAGAGGAAGTTGATTTCTGGTGACTACTTTCTGGCAGAGCTCACCGAAGCCGCCGCCAAGAAGGTCCCCAAGATCAACACCAAGGATGCTGAGGAGCAGTCTGCTCCGACAAGCCCTAGGGTTTGTTCAGTTGAAGCAGACGCTCCCGGCAAGCTTTGTTCCGGCAAGCTTGCCGGGGAACGCCAAGCTCCGGCTGAGCCGCAGGTTCTCGCCGTAGAAGCGGGTGTTCCCGCAGTAGCAGATGCACCTTTAGTCCTTGTTGTCGAGCCGCAAGCTCCAACATGGGCACAGCAGATTGTCCGTTTCCTTCAGACAGGAGAACTTCCCGAAGAGCAAGAAGAAGCGGAAAGAGTAGCCCGGCAGTCAAGTATGTACCAGTTTGTTGACAACACACTGTACAGAAGAAGACTCAACGGTGTGAAATTGAAGTGTATTCAACGGGAAGAAGGACAAAAGCTGTTGGCAGAAATACATGGAGGCATATGTGGTCACCACATTGGCTCAAGAGCACTTGCCGGCAAAGCGTTCCGGCAAGGTTTCTTTTGGCTGACAGCCCTCCAGGATGCAACTGCACAAGTAACCAAGTGTGAAGCGTGCCAGTTCCATTCCAAGCAGATACACTAGCCAGCTCAAGCTCTCCAGACGATCCCTTTATCCTGGCCATTTTCGGTCTGGGGGCTCGACATCCTCAGCCCCTTTCCCCGAGCTGTCGGGGGCTTTGAGTACTTGTACGTTGCAAAGGACAAGTTCACAAAGTGGCCGGAAGTGGAAGAAGTGAAGAAGGTGACAGCATAGTCAGCAGTCAAGTTCTTCAGGTCGATTGTTTGCCGCTTCGGGATCCCTAACAGGATCATCACCGACAACGGCACGCAATTCACGAGCCGCACCTTCATGCAGTACGTCCAAGATCTTGGCGCCAAGGTCTGCTTCGCTTTTGTTGCTCATCCGAGAAGCAATGGTCAAGCAGAGAGGGCGAATGCTGAAGTGCTGCGCGGGCTCAAGACCAGGACTTTCGACAGGCTGCGCAAGTGCGGAAGGAACTGGATTGAGGAGCTGCCGGTGGTTCTTTGGTCGATCAGGACGACGCCAAATCGAGCCACTGGCCAGACACCTTTCGCTCTAGTCTATGGAGCAGAGGCAGTTCTCCCCACGGAACTCGTATTCGGGTAACCTCGAGTGCTCGCTTATGATGAGCTTGAGCAAGAGCAGCTGCGACAAGATGACGCCCTGCTATTTGAGGAGGACCGTCTTCAGGCTGCTGTACGAGCTGCTCGATACCAGCAAGCTTTGCGCCGCTACCATAGCCGCAAAGTTAATGCCAGAAGTTTCGAGGAAGGCGACCTTGTTCTTCGGCGCGTTCAGTTCGCCAAGAATTCCAACAAGTTGACGCCGAAGTGGGAAGGCCCTTACCGGGTGAAACGAGTCACTAGGCCTGGCGCTGTCCGCCTTGAGACCGAAGCTGGCGTTCCGGTGAGCAACTCCTGGAACATTGAGCATCTTCGTAAGTTTTACCCGTAGGGCGCGGTTGCCCGAACCCGTTCCGGCAACCACCTTTTGTACAAGTCTTGCCGATGTTGCATGTAATCCTTTGTACAAAGCCGGGCGCAGACCCCGTGCATAAGTAAAGCTCATGTGCTCTGCACATCTTGTCAATTTCATGCTTTTTACTTTATATTTGCATGCATTATCTGAAACTTTGTGCAGCACCTACCCCCGGTAAGCAATAACGAGCCATAAGGCTCCATATCTTTGTTTTCTCTTCTTTCTTTTTCTCAAAAAGGAAGGTTCCCTCGCACACAAGTTTGCCGGGGGGAAAGGAGAAGATAATGGCATGGACCAAGCGTCGCTCGAGGAAGTTTTGCCTTGCCGGGAAGCAAACGATAGAAAAGCTAAGTTGCCAAAGTTTGAGCGATCAGTTTTTAAATTTTGAAGTTATTCTCCTCGAATGACCGTACTTTGTACGGAAAACCTGTGCGCGGAGGAACCAACTCGTAGCTAGTTGCGCCCTTACTCTGTTTCGAGTCCGCTCAACAATTTAAGTGAGTTGCGACTAATTGCGACAAGGTTTCTTGTCGGAAGCGGCACCGCCAGCAGGCTGCTGATGTTCCGCACTCAGCGCTCGCGGCTAGGGTGCCTGCGCCGGCAAGTTCCCTAAACGCATAGGGCAAAAACATACAAAGGAAGGGATCAAGTAAAGGAAATAACATAGCAATCTCTACCCAAAATAGAGTTATATTACAAGATAGCTTGTCGCAGCTCTAATAGATGTTCTCGTGACATAACCAGCAGCGACAAAGAGAAAGAGAAAACGGGCGGCCTAGTCTACGCGATCGCCCTCAACCCTCTTGATCCCGCTCATCTTGTCCACAATGGGTGCGACAAGGGCCTTGAGCGCTTCCACGTTAGCATCCGGCGGCAAGGACTTGAGGACGTTGGTGAAGTTGAGGCCTGGGTTGCGGAAGTCCACCTTCATCAGCACCTTCTGGAGGGCCCCCGCGCAGATCCTGTGCGACTCGTCGGCCAGCTGCTTTGGGATCTTTTCCCGGAGTCGCTGGAGAGCCGTCGCCACGCCTTTGAAGAACAGGCTGAGCTTGGCGCTGGGTTGGAGATGCTCGTCAGAGGGATACCCAAAATCCTCCATCCCCAGCTGCGCCAACTCCCCGTTGATGGCTGCGGCAGCATCCACAAGACCCTCAGTCCAATGCTCCACAGTCCCCTGAAAGCGTCGTGGGCGGCAGCAGCATTCGTCAGCAGCGCCTCGTCGGCCTTGATCTTCTCCGACAAGGCCACCTCCCGCTCCCTGGCGCCGTCCAGCGTCTGAGTCAAAGTGGCCAGCTTCAACTCGAGGTCTGCATTGGAATCCTTGGCGGCGCTGAGCTCCTTGCTCCTCTCAGCGAGAAGACCCTGCAGCTCACCATGAGCGGCAGCATCCTTCTCGCGCTCGCGCTTGAGCACGGCAAGCTCCTCGCCGCTCGCCCTGAGATCTACTTCCAGCTGCGCCACCTTTGTCTCCAGCTCCTTCTTGGCGGCCTCGGCAGCTGCGGCAGCATCCTTTGCCTCCTTGAGAGCCCCGCCAATTGCTTGCTCCCGCGCGACAAGCTCCTCCTCGTGGCTGTCAAGGTTCACCTTGCGCTGCGCCAACTCTCCTTCTTGCGCGAATAGATTCTCGGCGACAAGCCGTTGCTTCTCTTCAACTTCAGCCTTCTCGAGGAGGAAGGCTTTCTGCTCCTCGAGAAGTTGCTCCCGCTCCTCCGCCAGAGACTGTAGAGCCTCCTGCCTGAGACCCCGGAGCTCCTCTGTGCGCTTCTCAATGTCCACTCCCACCTTCGCGACAAGTGCATCTCGAGACGCCAGCTTGGTTTGGCGGGCGCGGTAAAGAGACAGTAGCTTCCGCAGCAGCCGCTCCTCCTCAGGCTCGTCGCTGATGCTGCTTGGCGCGTCGACCAGCGCCAACCCAGCGGAGGCGAGCACCTCTTCGTCAAAAGTCTCCCCTTCGACCGGCGCCCTGGAGCTCGACGCCCAGGGTAGCTTGATGAAGACGCCATCGCCGGCCTTCAAGTAGGCGCCGGGCTGGGGCTCTTCGGAGCCTGGCGCCGCGGCAGCGGCAGAGGGATCAGCGGTCGGTGCAGCGCCTGGCGCTCCTGCGGCCTCGGGGCCGTCAGTGCGATCGCCGGATTCCTCGCCTGCTTCTGCGGCGGCAGCCTTGGCGGCCTCTTCGCCGGCGGGATCATCAGCACCGGTCCCTTCTTTGGTAGCGGCGGCGTCTTCGTTGTTGCCGCGCGCGTTCCCCTCGCCGGCGGCCTCGGTTTCCATCGGCTCCATGGCAGGTGGATCTGACGACCGAAGAAGGGGAGAAAAGTCAAGCAAATGCTCAAGAAGAAAATCAGAAGAAGAAGAACCCAAGGGGAGTTTTCAGGCAAAAGGGTTACCTGTGCTAGGATCTGCAGTCGTGGTCTCAACCACCGGAGGATCACTAGCGCTGTCCCTTGCCGGAGAACCACCCCTTGCCGGAGAATTCTCCCTTGCCGAAGAACGCTCCCTTGCCGGGGAATCCTCCCTCGGCGGTGTAGTCGAAGCAGATGGCACTTCGGGAGCGGCCTCCGTGCCCTCCTGATGAGGCTGCTCTGCTCCTACACAAACCAACAGACAGATATCAGCAAAAGAAGAGCACGAATGCGCGCCTGAAAGCAGGAAGTAAGTTATACACTTACGCTGGGGGCTGCGCTGAGGGCTGCTTTGCGGAAGAATTGCCGGGTCCGGCAAGGTGGTCTCAGGCGTGCCCCCCGTTGCCGCGGTGGGATCATCCTCGATGACAATCACCGGGACCTTGGCTCTCTTCGCCGCTCTCTGGGCCAGAGTCCTGAAAAGGAACGGATCCGGAATGAAGCAGATCAGATACAAGACACACCTCAAGAATTGGAGAACTACAAGTACAGCGAAGGAACTTACTCTTCTTCTTCCTCGTCGGAGCTGAGCGCGGAGAGATCGAAGTCCGGCTCGCCTCCAGTGTGACGAGGCAGAGTAGAAGGCTCCCTTGTCCACTTGGCAGGAGCAGTGGCGGTGGACCGCGAAGACCCGGCTCCAGTTGCCGCAGCGGCGTGAGGTGCTCCCGCGGCAACAGTGCTTGCCGCGGTCGAGCGCGTCGTGCGCTGCGGCGGCTGTTGACCCGTCTGCCGCCCCGCTACGTCCCCGGCCCTGCGGAGACACCTTCTTGGTGGAGCTGGGGGCTCCGCTTGCGGCGAGCTGGCTGAAGGTGGGGAGGAGGAGGAGCCGATCTGCAACGGGTCATTCGCGCCCTCGGCGGGCTCGCTCGACTCGGATTCAGGCCCGACAAGTTCCTCCTCACCGACAAGCTCTTCTCGCTCGGCAAGGCTTGTCGCCTCTGCTGCCTCTGCCTCCTCCAAGGTGAACCCAAACACGCCCGCGGCAGCTGCTGCCGCCGCCTCCTCCAGCCTAGTGGCGATGCGCTGCATCTCCGCGTCGGTGGTGTCGCGGGTGAGGCTCTTCTGCTCGTCGGGGCGGACCGGCACTTCTACCAAGCTGTCGAAGAACTCCTGCACGACGTCGTCCGCAGGCTCTTGCCATGTTGGAACGATTCCATGCGAGTCGCACAGTGGCATCATTGCACGGATGCGGTCGAGCGAGGAATTGTTGCACAGCGGAACGACGCTCCTCGGCAGCATGAACGGGTGTTGGGAATCGCGCTTGAACAGCTCCAGAAGCATCGCGTCGAGCTCCAAGACAGTGAAGTTGAAATTGAGGCCTGGGCGCAGCCTCATGATATCCGCCAAGTTCTGGAACTCCCAGGCGGGTCTCCCTCTCTCCTGAAGGGGGGCGATGCGACGGCGAAGGAAATCTGCACCAACGGCACCTACGGTGAGCCCGGCAAGCCTAAGGCGCAAGATTCGGGTGACGGCAATCTTCAGCCTGTCATCCTCCGGGGCCACGTTGCTCCAATCATTGCCGCGTACTATTGGGGTTTGGCGCCGGGCGGTGAATGGCTGCGGGTTCTCCTCGACGATCCAGCACCAATCTGCTCTCCACTCCTCCCACTTGCTGCGGAGCTCTCCCTCCAGATAGGCTTCCTTCTTGCCGACCCTCGAGATCCAGGCGATTCCGCCGGCAAGGGGCTCTCCTCTCTCGACTCGGGGGATAAAGAAGTGGCGGAAGAGGGCGACATTGGGATGGACTCCGACAAAGTTTTCGCAGAGATGTGCGAAAACTGCCATGGTCAGAACGGCATTGGGGGTGAAATCAAGGAGGCGGAACCCGTAGGTGTTCATGATATCGCAGAAGAATTCAGAGAAGGGCGGGCAGAGCCCGCAGTAGAAGAACAGCGCGAAGAATGGGTACCCGTTTGGAGCAAGTCGCGAAGCGGCGGCTGAGAGTACCCTCGTGCGCGGATGCGCTCGCGTCTCCGTCGACCAGAAGAGGTAGTAGTACTCCCTCAGCTCCTTCACGTCGAGCTGAGGGGGGAAGATGGCCCGCTCCTTTCGTAGCGCCGCGAGCCGCTGCGCCTCGGCTGACTTCACGCCCTTCCCCTTGTCAGCTTTCGGATCCATGACGGAGGTGGCGGGGGAGATCGGCGGCGTCGGTGGCGCTGATGGCGATGGGGGGCGGAGCGCTGCTCTCTTTCGACTTTGGAAAGAAGGGGGGAGCGGCGGAGATTCCTAAGACAGGAGTAGCAACCGGCGAGGGGGACGAACTGCCCCTGTTTCCCCTGCTTATAAAGAGGGAGAGGGCGGACGTTACGGCCTTCCGAATAAAGAAACCACCCACGATCTCTCCCACGACGTCGCATTCGACGCGTGCCGTTGGGGAGGGCGCGGTGGATACGGAGTAAGATTCAGCGTAACCCAGGCCGCGCGTGCCCGTGCCCTGTTTTGGGCCTGGCCCAACAGCGCTCGGCACCGTATGTGGCCCAGGCCCGGGGGCTCCTGTTGGTGTACTAGAGTAGGGGTACCCTAGTATCCCGAACTTGTGCACGGGCAGTTGCAGCACCCCGCGGCAAGGCTTGCCGGGCGACCGCCAAGATCCTCCGTGGTTGCTTTGGAGCCATTCAAGAACAAAGTATTCAAGCCAAGAGACAAGACCCCGGCAAGAGGAGCTTGCCGGGAAGGCCAACCAAGGCATCCAAAGGAACTTGCCGCGACGCGCCACGCGTCCCAGCAAGGCCCGGTGAGCGACAAGCTTCCGGGCGCGACAAGACAACAGCCGCGGCAAGGCGCTTGCCGCGACAAGCTACCACCCTGTGCCCACGCTCCAGCACATCCACCAACATGTCGCCCTGGGGGCCTTTCCAGGCGCGCGTGGCAAGAGGCTGTGCAGCCAGCGGTGCGCAGTGGCATGCGACGCTGACAAGATCACCATCGTGGCGAACGGTGGCGTGCCTGACGGTCCCTTCCTGCACTGTTTGGGCGACGCAGACGGGCATTTAATGCCCTTGTCCCCTGCCTTCAGGGTTAGGTAGGATACACTGTGCAAGTAGGTGTACCAACCGCAACTCCTTTTACGTTTTTACCCTTATCTACGTTGCCACCTGTCGGTGACCCCTTTAGCATATAAAAGGAGGCCCACGTGCAACGTAGAGGGGGTTCGGCTCATTTCGAAGCCAGAAGAACATTCACGCTCGGTCTTGTAGCACTCCGCGCTCCCGAGCAAGAACAGAATACAATCAGACAAGCAGCGGTAGGAGAATTATCTCTCCGGAGAGCTCCGAAGCTGGGTAAACTGCTCGTGTGCTTCGCCTCAATCCGCTCTTCATGCGATCTCCGCCCCCCGCCGAACCGAAAGGGGCTCGGTCCGCCGGTCCCATAGGTGTTCGTGGATCAGCTTCCCCGACATCTTCCAAGTAATATTGCTCCTATCACCATTGTGCCTCATGAAAGTGAATCAAATATGTTGATGGAGGATGATGATATTGAGTATGATTTTGTGATGCCTACTACTTGTTGTGATGATTATGATTGGGAAGACAATGATGTCTCTTATGATAATAAAAATCTTTTTGGCACTTGCTTGGAAGATTATGATAATAATGTTTGCTATACTATTGGTACCATTCATGCTATTGATAAGAATGATTATGATGATATGAAAAACCACAAGCTTGGGGATGCTATGTTTAATGAGTATGACATGTTTGAAGATTTATTTGCTGGAAATAATGCTTGTACTAAGCTTGGGGATGCTTTGCTCAATGATTATGATCCTTTGATTCCTTCTACATTCGATAAGAAAATTTATTATGATGATAGCATGTCTCCTATTTATGATGATTACATTGATGAATGTGGGTTTGGAAGAGTGTAAACTCTAGGTAGTAGTGATCCCACTATTTTAGAGGGTGTTGAATCTTATTGCAATATTGATGAAAGTAGATTTGGAGAGGTCATGAATTTATTTAGTGATACATCCACTATTTTGGAAGAGGTTTCAATTGACAATGAAAATAAAGTTGCTATCTATGATGATTATTATGATGACATGTATGCCATAAAGAATAATAAATCTTCTATGCTTGTGCATCATGAAAAGAGTGGTCTATGTTATAGTTATATTATTGAATACATTCATGATGCCTCTCAAAATTATTATGATAGAGAAACTTGTGCTCTCACATATCTCAATAATATCAAATTTCTTCTCTATGTATTGATTGTTTTGAAGTTGCACTTGTTTTGCCTTCCTATGCTAGTTCATTCTTGTTCCCATAAGCTGCTTGCTCACAAAACCCCTATGCATAGTAAGTGGGTTAGACCTAAATATGCTAGTTATATGCTTCATGACGCTCTTGTTATGTTTCAATTCATATCTTTTATGCGAGCTTCATATCATTGAAATCATCATGCCTAGTTTAAAAGGCATTAAAGAAAAGCGCTTGTTCGAAGACAACCCAACACTTTTACCAACTGTTTTTGTATGTTCACATGATTAGGCTACTGTAATAATCATGTTTTATTGTCTTTGTTTCAATAAAGTGCCAAGTAAAGCCTTTGGGATCATGTTGGGTGATAGTTGATTTGATCTTGCTGAAAAACAGAAACTCTTGCACTCACGAAAATAGCTCTAATTTTTAACACAAGAGTGCTTTTGAGTTGATTATTTTTGAATAAGATTAATACACAAATTTGTCACGTGTTCATAATTGGTTCATAATTTTTGGATTATCATAAGTATAGTTTGAGTACAGATTACTACAGACTGTTCTGTTTTTAATGGATTCTGTTTTCAATGCGTAGTTTGCTTGTTTCCTCGTTTCTATGGCTTATATTGCTCAATATAAATTGTGTATATGATATGCTAAAGTAGGAATTGTGTGGAAACAATTATGAATCTTGTCTTTGAAAGTACCAAAAGTGAAATGGTTCGCTCTTTATCATTCTAACCTATCTCACAAGTTTCTGTTAAGTTTTGTGTGATTGAAGTTTTCAAGTTTTGGGTGAGATGTCGATATGAGGAGAATAAGGAGTTACAAGACCCTAATATTTGGGATGCACAAGGCACCCCCAAGGTAATATTCAAGTAATATCCAAGCAACTAAGCTTGGGGATGCCCAGGAAGGCATCCCCTCATTTGTCTCCAACATTATCGGTAACCTCACTTGGAGCTATGTTTTCATTTGTCACATGATATGTGTTTTCCTTGGAGCATCCATTTATTTTGCTAGGATTTACTTGATGTTATTTAGAATAATGTTTTGCATCTTTTATTTCAATAAAAGTGGCAATGATAGCCTTTGCCATGCTTATTTTGCAAGTATACTTGTTGCTGTCCGAAAACAGAAAGTTTATCGATGTTGCAAAAATTCCCTAGAAAAGTCAGTATATGATAAATTGTTGAAACTTTTTGAAAAATAAGATCGGGTAAACTTTATACAGTTATCTTGGGGATGCCCTGGTAGGCATCCCACCTTTCTTTTTCAACAATTATCGGTTAGTATCGGTTGAACCTAAGTTTTTGCTTCTTCACATGATGTGTGCTATTCTTGGAGTGTCATTTTATTTTGTTTTTGCTTGCTGTTTTAATAGAATACTTATATCTGAAAGTTTTTGAATAAGAGAGAGTCATCAAATAGCTACCTATTTACTTAACTACTCGCATGATCTTCACTTATATCTTTTTAGAGTAGTTTGTCATTTACTATTGTGCTTCACTTATATCCTATGAGTAAATTGTTGAATAAATTGAATGTCATGAAGTTGAAATTATATCATGCCTAGTGGTAGCTTCACATTGGGATTAGAAAGTGAAATCTTTTGAGGCTTGACAATCACAATATTGGTCATACAAGCAATTCACGAATAATTAGTATAAGGAAGAGAACTTTCACATGCAAATACACTATCATGGACATATTTTGTGATTGTGAGACCCCATCAAAATATTATATGCCAAAATTGTTGACGTTGGACAAGGAAGACAACGTAATGATTTATGTTTGTTCATGTTCACATAGAAGTTATATTGTCATAGATCCTTTAACATGTGGTGCTTGCCCCCCATCTTTGCTAGCCAAAAATTCCGCACCAAGTAGAGAAACTACTTGTGCATCCAAAAACCCTTAAACCCAAATCTTATTTTCAAGTGTCCACCATACCTTCAAGTAAGTTGTCATTGGTGCAATAAAGCAATAAAACTTGCTTCTAAAAGTGTTAGATCATTTAGTGTAAGAGAAAACTGAGTGTTGTATGTGCTTGTGATGGCAAAGAATAAAAGGGACAGGCTGCATAAAAAGGTTGCTATCATAAGGGGCAATATAACGTGACGTTCTTTTGCACTAAGGGGTTGAGCATACAGACAAATAAGCACATGGCAACCTCTGCTTCCCTCTACAAAGGGCCTATCTTTTACTTTTCAGTATTTACTTTTATGCAAAGAGTCAAAGTTTTTCTCTCTATTCCTTTTTATTTTTCTCTTTTGGCAAGCATCATCTAGTGAGGAAAGATCTAGGTGCATATGTCCAGTTGAATATGAGTAGCATGAGTTATTATTGATTGACGTCACCCAAAGGTGAATACGTTGGGAGGTGAAATTATAAGCCCCTATCTTTCTATGTGTCCGGTTGAAATGTTTTGCTCATGTGTCTGCGGTGAGTGTTAGCAATCATAGCAGACTATATGATGGTTGAGTATGTGGAGCTCTTGCTTAAACTCTGTTGAATAAGTTGAATTGCAATTTCTTGGTGACTGATAACATAGGTTGTTGGGTTTCAAGAGAATTCATTCTTTGAACCTTAACATGTGAATTGGTTGCTACTATAACATGAGAAATTTTGTGAGAAAGAACTACTGTTATAATGCTAGAAAAGTGATTGAAATTATCTTTGATCAAACTTATGCACTTTGCTAGCATTCACACTTCATAAATTATTTCTTTTATCATTTACCTACTCTAGGACGAGTAGGAATTAAGCTTGGGGATGCTGATATGTCTCCAACGTATCTATAATTTATGAAGTATTCATGCTGATATTTTATCATTCTTGGGTGTTTTACAATCATTTTATAGCAACTTTACATCACTTTTTGGGACTAACCTATTGACCCAGTGCCCAGTGCCAGTTCCTATTTTTGCTTGTTTTTTACGTCGCAGGAAATCAATATCAAACGGAGTCCAAACAACGTGTAACTTTTTGGAGATTTTTTCAAGACCATAAGGAACCCAATGGCCCTGAGCTGCACCTGGGGGTGCCCCGAGGGGGGCACAACCCAACTAGGGCGTGCTAGGGCCCCCTGGCGCACCAACATGGGTTGTGCCCACCTCGGTGGCCTCCTGTACCCGTTCTTTGCACTATAAATTCCCAAATATTTCGAAACCCTTCGGGGTAGCCCTAGGTTAAAAGTTCTGCCACCGCAAGTTCTCTGTATCCACAAAAACTAGTCTAGACCCCGTTCCGGCACCCTGCCGGAGGTGGGAATCATCTCCGGTGGCCATCTTCATCATCCCGGCGACCACCACGATGAGGAGGGAGTAGTCCACCCTCGGGGCTGAGGGTTTGTACCAGTAGCTATGTGTTTGATATCTCTCTCTCTCTTGTGATATATATAATGGGATTTGTTAATATAGTCGGATTATATGATGTTTCTCCCCTCTATAATCTTGTTATGATGAATTGAATCTTTACCCTTCAAAGTTTTGTCTTGTCGGGTTGAATATTCAGATATGAGAACACATGATATATGTCTTGCAATATGAATACCTTAGGTGACAATGAGGTATTTTATTGATTCACTTGATATGTGTTATGGCATTCAACTCGTGGATTCCCACAGTGATATTGGGGTAATCTATGCATAGGGGTTGATGCACATTTTTCTCCGACAGAAACTTTGGGGTCTCTTAATAGTTCTTTGTGTGGATTGAGTATTATGAATATGAATTTGCTTTGGTGTTATTCTAGTACGAACTCTAGGACAGATCAAACCGAAAAAATAGCTTTGTGTTATTTTAGTACAAACTCTTGAATAGATCGAACGGAAAGAATAGCTTTGAGGTGGTTTCATGACCTACAAACAATTCCTATCTTTTGTTCTCTACTAATAGGAACTCGGGAGTGATTCTTTATTGCATTTTGAGGGATAATCATATGATCCAACTATGTTAGCATTGTTGAGAGGTTGCACTAGCGAAAGTACGGACCCTAGGCCTCATTTTTAAGCATTGCAACACCGTTTTTGTGCCAATTTACTATTTGCTACCTTGCTGTTTTTATGTATTCAGATTATAAAAATATATTTCTACCATCCATATTACACTTTTATCACCATCTCTTCGCCGAACTAGTGCACCTATATAATTTTCCATTGTATTTGGCGTGTTGGGTACACAAGAGATTTCTTGTATTTGGTTGCAGGGTCGATTGAGAGAGACCATCTTCATCCTACTCCTCTCACGGATTGATAAACCTTAGGTCATCCACTTGAGGGAAAATTGCTACTGTCCTACAAACCTGTGCACTTGCAGGCCCAACAACGTCTACAAGAAGAAGGTTGTGTAGTAGACATCATGGCCAGTTTCAAAAAAATGACAATTAGTAGTAGAGCGTCCCAGAAAAAGCGCGCTATTGTTATGACTTTATCAACAGTGCGCTTATAAAGATCGTGCTACTGGTAAATCTAGGTTAGCGGGAACTGTCGGTCGACTTTAGTAGCAGCGTGGTTCCGCCAAGCCGCGCTACTGCTAAGTTAGTAGCAGCAGCGCCTGTTTTTTTCCCGTGCTGCTTCTAATTAGCAGTAGCGCCCCATTGAACCGCACTGCTGCTAAGATTCTGTGTATAAGGTTTTCCCTAGTAATGTAATGCATATAAATTGGTTGAAAATTCAAATATGTGTCCTTGGTTGCATGCTTAGGTCCCATGCAAGAAATGCGAATGAATGTCAAACACCCTACCACCGTCACTCGGTTGCAAACATTAAATTCTAGTAAATTCAAAACTCGCCTGATATTCATGAAACTTGGCATGCTATCATGGAGCGGCATTAACATGTCGTGGTAAATTTTTTTGTCTCATTTGGGGAAGGTTTGGGTATAAGCTTCTCACAAACCAGAGCTTCTCACAACAAGCCTGATTGTTTCGGTAGGGAATGTACCACTTTTGGGGACGAAATGATCACTACAAAAAATACACTTCTGCGATGATATGTGTTTGTCACAGTAGGTCGCATTTTCTGTCATGCATGTACATCCATGACGATTTTATGACAGAATCAAGATAGTCATACCTGTGCTATCGTAGAAGTGTTCCATGACATTACCAAAATTATCATCACAGAAGCCACTTCCATGACGATAAATCACGCGTCACAGAAGTGCTTTCGTCAAGGGTGGCCGACACGTGGCATCCACCATAACGTAACGTTGTTAAGCTATCGGGTCGGGTTTTGGATCCGATAACCCGTTAATAGCCCGGACCAATGGGAAATTTCCACATGTAAAATTCCTATTGGCCAGACGAAACACGTGTGAGCTCGTCAGTTGGTCAGATAGGTGCCTATGATATGTTGACACGTGCCACGGCCCACCCCTGGCCCATTTAGCTTACAAAGCCGGCCCATTTGACTTGGTCAAAAGTTAACATGCTGGCCCATGAAAAGCCTGTTAACGGTCTCTTTGCAAATAGCCCATTTTACGGGCCGGTAACTCACGGCCTGTTAGGCCCTAACGGAAATCGGCCCAACAACGTCATGTGGGCCGTCGAATATAACACCAGCCCATTTCACTTTTGACCAATGTATGGACCATGATGTCTTTCGGCCCACATGAGGCCTTTGTATCTTTAGGCCCTTTAGAGGCCCACAGTGACTCTAGCCCATAATGAATAGTAATTTCCTTTGTACCCATTAATGGCCCGTGATTCACATGGGCTGTTTCCAGCCCGTGTTAGCTTTCGGCCTATTGACGGCCCATACGTTTTTGGGCTCCTTTCCGGCCCTTGATTACTTCCGACCCGTTACTGGCCTGTTCCCCTAATGGGCCAAATCCGGCCCATGGCAAGAGTCAGCCCGTTTCTCACCTGTTAACCCGTTGCGCCGTTTCCAGCCCGTGTTAGCTTTCAGCCTATTGACAGCCCATACGTTCTTGGGCTCCTTTCCGGCCCTCGATTACTTCCGGCCCATTACTGGCATGTTCCCCTAATGGAACAAATTCGGCCCATGGCAAGAGTCGGCCCGTTTCTGGCCTGTTAACCCGTTGCACCATTTCCAGCCCGTCCTATATTCTAGCCCATTAACGACCCGTTATGCCTGTGATAGAATTAAGCCTTTGCTGTCCTCTGGCCTGTTAACGGCCCATTACCGTGCTGTGTTGATACCAATTACGCATGTTCGACCCGAGGCCCAGCGATTCTACGGACCTAATGGAGGCCCATTTATCGATGGCCCGTAGGAGACCCATGGATCCTACGGCTCGTATATGGCCCATGGTTGTTGCAGCCACTAACAAACCAGGGAAAAAGTAGACTAGGAAATAAATAAGGCCCAAACTAACGCTAGGCTATTAAGGAGATTGCACACATTACATCCACTCGGCATCAAAGATTGCCACCAGTGCAAATATGGGGAACACCCTACACTATACAAAAATGACTTGTTGTTTTCTTCAGCCGGTGGCTGAACGTTAAGAACAAATTTTGTATCGCACCAAAACAAATTACAACTATATAACAAAATGAAGGTTGGCATAAAACTTAACAGTCTAGCAGATAAATGCACCACCAGAAGTTCAGAAGGTCAATTCATTTGACCTGACTATTGCGTTTTCATGCTGTATTATCCGATGGAGCACCATAACCCTCACCTTCATTTCTCCTAGGCTCCTGAACAACATAGCAAATGTCTGATAGTATGGTTTCAAAACCATGCATATCTTGACGACATCGAACAATGTCTCTCCTTATTTCACAAAGGGTCTCTGTTAGGGAATGGACTTGTGTCTGGAGCGCAGTTACAACATTGCTTTGAGCTTGCATATCTTGATCATGAGGCAGTTTGGATGAGATTGCCTTAACATCCAACCCAGTATTACGCATGAATGTGCTTTTGGCACGGTTAGTGGACAGGTACTGACCCACTACAGCAAGAGCTGACATTGCGGTTATAGTTGCCTCACCACCTTCAGAAGGTGGCGGTTCCACCATTTTTTCCATAGCTCGCTGAAAAGTTGAGTTTTTACATTGGTAGTACCAGAATAGAAGATATTAAGGAGGCAACAAAACCAAACAAAATAGCTTTGGTCTATATACAGAACTTATTCTGGTGAACCCATGTAAAATATTAGTTGTATTTTATTGCAAAGTACATAATAAAACCAGGTTCCAAACATATGACCATGTACCATCGCTAATGTATTGTCTACTTCTTCACATTGTATTGAGGGCTAAGGATAAAGAGACGAAGTTTAAAATACAGTAAGCATAGTATGACATTATTCATATCACAAAACAACTGAGAACAGACAAACAGGCAATTGTAACATTGTGTGGGCAAGTCCAGCATGGAACTAGATTACGGGTCAAGATCAAAGGAACATCACTCCTCTCTATTAAACCTTGTAAAGTGCAATGATACGCAAAGACAATTGTGTATAAAATTGAAAAGAGTAATAGACATTGGCTGCAAACCATGCAGTTCAAGGCACAAGTCAGAGTAAGTAGTAGTTAAAAGGCATTAGGATTAAGGACTTACAATAGCGGCTTTGACTGGTGTAGTCATGCCCTTCTTCTTGCTAATGTGACAGTCCTTGAAGATTTCCACATCATTTGGTTCAGGTACTTTTTGGTCCTTGCAAGCTTTCCTCTGCATTTCGAACAAGTCAATATAGATCTGATAATATGGTACAACGAAAAGAGTGAACCAGCAGCTAATTACAAGAGCCTCGCAATGTGCAATATAGCTACGAGACCCTCGCTTGTCTGTTGGAATTTCACTTTCATACGGTTGGCCTTGTTCTTTGAACAGTTCACCTACAAGAAGATAGGTTTGTGTGGCACATGCGTAAATAGGACTTCAACATGTGATCTGATCACATATATATATTGTACCTGATACTTTGGATCAGACCAGTGTTTAACAAGGCCCCTCCAGTCTTCATATGATATATTTTCCACTAGAGATGTTTGGGAAGTTCAGTTTTAGCCTTGCCTTCAAAGTGAGTTTTCCTCAAGTTATATCGATACTGTCGCAGAGCAGTATTGAAAACATGGGTGCAAGCTTGTCTGGTTGCATCATCTTGGCTATCCAACTTGAACCTCATCTGTTGAAAATTATGGGAGTCTCATTATCAGCAACCTAGAAAGTATGGGACAGAGCAAGACGATATTACTAGTTTCCAAACATAACCATACTTACAGATAAATGGTCGAGGAAGGTGTTGAACTGGGTTTCGTCTTTGTCATTCCTGTACTAAATCCATGTTGGGAGGATACATACATGACACCTAACGGCAACCGCTGCCTCTGTTACTAACTGGGCTGACTCTGTAGCATCACGTGGCCTTTTTAAACCTGCCTCAAAATAGATCTCCATTCTTCCTCATCTAGATTTAGTTAACCTATCGAGCATTATCCTAGATGTTTGTTTCCTCTTGCGCCTAGGTGCTAGTCCAACAATGAACATAGGAAGTGTTAGTGTACATCAAACTGTGAGACTACATATAAAGAAGCATGCAACTGTAACTTGACTCTAGAAACCACCTTCTTGATGTTGAAGCTCACAAGGTTCATCTGATATTGCCAACTCATCTTGTGTCAAGAGTGCTTGGGAAGTAGTGTCAGGTGGCAAGGGAGCTTGGGAACATGCTGCTAGCACTACAAAAAATACACTTTTGTGATGACACGTGTTTGTCACAATAGGTCGCATTTTTTGTCATGCAGGTACATCCATGACGATTTTATGACAAAATGAAGATAGTCATACCTGTGTGTCGTAGAAGTGTTCCATGACATCACCAAAATTATCAACACAGAAGTGTCCACTTTCGTGACGATAAATCGCGTGTCACAGAAGTGCTTTCGTCAAGGGTGACCGACACATGGCATCCACCGTAACGGAACGCCGTTAAGCTATCGGGTCGGGTTTTGGATCCGATAACCCGTTAACAACCCCGACCAGTTGGGATTTTCCACGTGTAAAATCATCATTGGCTGGAGGAAACACGTGTCGGCTCATCGTTGGGACAGATGTCATCCACTCATTGGACAGAAGGCGCCTATGATACGTCGACACGTGGCATGGCCCATCAAGTTTAAATGGGCCTGCCCAACTAAGGGCCCACAAGATTTTGCGGACCATAATGGGCTGGCCCAGCTAAAGGCCAACGAGATTTTGTGGACCATAATAGGCTGGCCCAGCTAAAGGCCCACAAGATTTTGCGGGCCATAATGGGTCGGCCCAGGTAAAGGCCCACAAGATTTTTGTGTGTCATAATGGGCCGGCCCAAGTAAAGGCCCACAAAATTCTTGCGGATCATAATGGGCCAGCCCAGCTAAAGGCCCATGAGATTTCGCCGACACTAATGGGCCCGCCCAGCTATAGGCCCACAAGATTTTGAGGACCCTAGTAGGTTGGCCCATTAACTGGCTGCCATGTTTTGGGCCAAATGCCGGTCCATATTTATCCGGTGCATTAATGGCCTTCCACGTTCCGGGCCTAATAATGGCCCATATGAGATCCGGCCCGTTAAAAGCCTCCCACGTTCTGGGCCAAATCACGGCCCAGATCAGGTCCGACCCTTTAAGAGGCTTTGGCCTCAATTATGGCCCATATTAGATTCGGCCCGTTAACTGGACGCTATGCTTTTGGGCCCAGTTGCAAAAGGCCCATTTAGTAAATCGGCCTAATATTAGTTTCGGCCTGTTAAGGGCCCATTTAACATTTCGGCCCTATATCAATTTCGGCATGTTAAAACCCGTCATATAGTTGGGCCTAACTATGACCCGATTTGCATCCGGCCTGCTCGCAGCCGATATGATTGGGCCAAAAAAGGACCGAGACAATTTTGGCCCGTTAAAAGCCCGTGATTTGATTCGCACAATCATGTGCCGGGGTCCATTTCGGGCTGCTGCCGGCCCGTGAGCTGTTCGGCACGTTTCAGGCCCAACCTACTTCTCAGCCTCCTAAAAGCCCATTGAGTTTTCTTGCGAAAAGAGGGTCGGGGGATACTCGGCCTATTAAAGGCCCGAATCTACTAGTGGGACAGTTCAACGGGGCCCATGATGCGGATCATACATCGTGATTGCATGACAGCCTGATTATGTACCGTAATTTTACGGTTTGGCCGCTTTACTGCGAAGACATGATATATACAGTAAAATAACTGCAGCATCGTGAATAAGAAAAAACCTAGACTATACAATAAACAAATTACGGCATATTACATCCACAGGGCATCAAAGTTCACCACTATGATAATAAAGCACAAGCAGACAACAGATTACATACACTGGGAATCAAAGATCGCCACCTGTGCAAATAAACACGCCGACAAAATAATATACAAAATCAATAACACTTCAATAGAGTTCAAGAAAGGTTAGCCCTACTGGCGACCTGCAGCGCAAGCACCTGAGCAAGATGATGAGACTGCGCTTGTTCAACACTTATATCTTCCTCACTCTGAAAGATAAACAAGCAGACAGATGACAGGTTTTGCACATAAAAGTATCAGTGCTGACAATTCATCACACTAACGAATAAAGTGACACAGTTTAAAAATGCATTAACACAATATGGTATTGTTCAGGTCAAGACATGGCAGGAAATGACATTGTGAAGGAGTTGGCAGCTTCACGACACCACTGGATTACAGATCAAGAACTCATAAGTATCAATGGTTAGTGTGCTGTCAATTTATCCCATTTCAGATTGGCAAATAAAGAGACGGTTTAAATAATAGTGGAATGATATGACATTGTTCATAGTTAAGACATTGCAGAATATGACATTGTGTTGTAGTGGGTAGGTTCACCACACCACTGGATTATGGATGAAGAACAGAAGAATACATGAAGTGCAAAAGAAGATCACTTGCTCTGTATAGTTTAATTTACATGGTATGAAGAAGGAACTTGGTTGTACAACTGAAAACTTAAATTGAGAAGAACATACTTTTGTTTATGAACTACTCCCTCTGTTCCTAAATATAAGTCTTTTAGAGATTTCAATATGAACTACATACAGATGTATATAGACATAGTTTAGAGTGTAGATTCACTCATTTTGTTCCGTATGTAGTCCATATTGAAATGTCTAGAAAGACTTATATTTAGGAACGGAGGGAGTACGTAATAAACTTTAAACATGCAATTTGATGCAAACACCAAAAATAAACAGCTGTTGCATTCATGCCTAACCAAATATACACAACAAAGTTTGAAGGCTTGAGAAGGACAAACTTACATTACTGGTGAAGACATGCTCTATAAAGCCCTTGTCCATGCTGATGGGGGGGGCAATTCAAGAAGTTTACCACAGAATCTTCTTCATAAGCATTGCCTTTATTCTACATTTTGTTAAGAGTATATATGAATGTGATAATATACAAAAAAATGGAGAATATTTAAGATAAGATGAAGAGTGATGCTACATAACCAAGTAGCTATAAATGTATGTGCAGCAATACAGGCAAAAGGCACAAGCCAAGAGCAATGCACAGCTAAACTTCTTCAGTACCAACCTTATGGTAAGAGTAAATATAGATCTAATGTGTATAAAATGGAGGGCAAAGGAAAATAAGCTGCAGAGTGATGGTACATGAACAACTACCTATCAATATAAGTACACTGATAAAGGACAACATGTACTTACAAGAACAATGCAGAGCTAAAAAAATTCATTGGCATTGGATATATTCTACACTAATGTAACCATTCATACAGATCAGATAATTTGGAGCGAACAATTGATAAGCAAGCTATCATTCATACCGCTATCACATAATGAACCAGGTATGTATGCAAGTACATTGATACAGGACAACAGGTACTAACAAGAGCAAAGCAGCGGGCAGCATATTTGCGATATCCTATCATTCTTTTCAAACCAGAATTCTTCTTCGAGCAGATTTCCTACAAAAAAGATCCGTAAAGCACATGCAGAAAAGTAGATGTTCAAATTGTCATGTTATTTCATAGACAGTACCTCATCCTGGGAACGAGACCAGTGCATAACAAGGTTTTTCCATTCAATGTCTTCTAAATTTAGCACATGAGACCTCACCGGAAATTCGTTTATAGACTTGCCATCAAAGTGTGATTTCCTCAGGTAACACCGATACCGCTGCAATGCTTCCTTGAAAAGCACAAGCAAGCTTTGCTCGTCATGACTATCCAAATTGACCCTCGCCTAGTTACAACAATATAATGTAAATCATTGATGTGTTCGATCAGCAGAAAACAGGAAAATAATAACCATGAATAATAGCACTTACACGTAAGTTCGACAGGAAGATGTGGAAATGGTGTTTGTCTTCACTATAATCTTCCCATGATGGGAACATATGCACGTAGTCCCTAACAACATTGAAAGCATTGTCTTTTAAACTGGGAATAAATGGAATGGGGTTCCAATCTGCAGGAATTGGCCGTCTCTGTAGTTGGGATAGGTCTTCGGCCGGTGGACTTGTTGTACTTTTTGCTGGAGTGGGAATTTTCTATGGTACTGCTGGTGCTATGGAAAATTAAATCGGTATACCTTTTGCTGGAGTGTAGGTCCTGTGTGGTGGGGCTAGTGGTGTGTCCAGTGAAGTATGGGTACAGTCTGCTACAGTCGGTCCTACGTTTTGTGTCACTGGTTGTACAGCCAATATAAGTGGGGCGCTCTCTGATTGCTCCAGCACCACCATGTTTTCCAAGGACTTTGTTGGTGCTCCTTCGGGTTCGGCAATCACCCTCTTACTTTTTGATGTCTGATGCACAAGAACAACATTTGAGTGGAAAAACATGGTATGATGACAGATGGAATATGTATTGATAATGGATGGGAATGGCATCTTGAGTTATATGATGAGTAAACTAAGCAGATGGCGGTGCAACAAAGTAGAAGAAATGCAAGACAACATATGCAACATGCGCGCAATCAATAGAACCTTGCAAATTAGAACAAGCACCTTGATGGGTGAACAGGACAGACCATCTGTCTTTGACTCCTCGAGGTTAGAATAGTCATTAGGATGATATTCTGAACAAGAATCAACAGGTGGGGAGCGTATGAGTTTCATTGCTTCCAGAATGGCACTCAATGCCTTGGTGCCAATTTTGTAAGTCATTGCAGTGTTCCGCAATATTCTTCTGATGTGTAGATTCTGATATTCACTACAATTGCATATAATATCTGAGAACCATGAAAACATAAATAGTTGTGAGATTATCTTTGTAATGCAGATGATATTCTAATATAGGGGCGCCCCTGTAAACACTTGTGTGCTATCACTGGATTCTGATGAGAGAGCTCATGTGTGCTGTAATATGGTGCGTGCATTTATATAATCTGGCACAAGTACACAAAAAAATAGGCTCCAGAAGTAAGGATAGCTGGCAGATGACATGTTCATAATATACTGTATAGAGAGTTTATTGCCAAACCATGATAACAAGAGCACACAGCAACTGGGCAGATCATAGTGTACATAATAGGGTTACACCATAACCACGATTTATAAATCAGGAAAGTGGAACTGGCTTGAAAATACGGTGTTGTATTGCCGCTAGTAATTGAAAGCCTATCGATCACGTACATGCCTGCTCTATCAGCTGTTGACTGCAGATGTCCCTACGCCCCTTCCTGAGAAGGAACATACTGTACGTACTAAATACAGAATAAACAAAGAGGAACATGTTAAAGAACAGAAGAGGAAGCATATTCTTGAGGTTCTGCTTCATTGCATACAATGTTGGTTACCCACTCATGATGAATCACAGCGCCCAAAGAAATGCAATTCCATGATGTCTCTCTATATGTGGCAATTTTGAACAAGAGTCATTAGGATCATATTCTAAACAAGAGTCAACAGGTGGGGAGCAGATGAGTTTCATTGCATCCAGAATGGCACCCAATGCCTTGGTGCCTATTTTGTAAGTCATTACAGTGTTTAGCTTCAAGAGTGGACTGCTGCTAGTGCAACACAAAGCAGCTACATAGATCATAGTGTAGATATAACGGGAAAACCTTAAGCATTAGAGTAAAATCAGCAAAGTGGAACTTGCTGGAATATATGTGCTAGTTTGCCGGTATAGCTAGAAAGGCTTCGGATACCAGCTCTCTTCAAGTGAAGGTGCGGTACTGTTAATATCAGTGTAGCTTTCAAAGGCGACACAGTTCCCCACATTTCCTTGATGTTCTTATAGGATTCAAGTGGGCAGGCCACTACAAATCCTATTCCTATGTTTACAAGATCCTTCGAATCAAAGAGGCTCAAAGTGTCCATCACAACCGACCGTATAGACCTCTACACTGCAAGTGTCCCTGCTCATCTTCAGTACAAGGAACATACTGTACTACTATCAAACTCCCTCCGTTCCAAAATATAAATCTTGGTAGAGATTTCCACTATGGATCACATATAGATGTATCCAGATACATTTTAGAGTGTAGATTCACTCATTTTTCTCAATATGTAGTCCATGGTGGAATCTATACAAAGACTTGTATTTAGGAACGGAGAGAGTACATATTAAGGAAGAACGGAAGAGGAACATGGTAAAGAAGAGCAAGCAGATTTTGGATAATAAAATGTTGGTTGCGCAGTGCCCACACATGATGAACCAGAGTGCATTAAGAATGCAACTCCCAGCTGTCTCTCGACCATTTCAGGCGGTTGGATGAAGATCCTACGTCTCCTAACCCATCTTCTTCCTCGTCTCTGATTCTTCCCATACAGAACACCGCACGGGCCGCCGGCTGGACTACCGGCCCCCACCGCTTGTGTTCCTCCGCCACCCCCACCCCACCCCAACCCCCACGCCAACCCCCACCCGCGTCGAGTTTTCTTCATTCGGCGAGGCCCCACAACCACTCGAGCCCCTTCGTTTGCACCGGCGAACTCCGGCGAGCTCTGAAAAATTTATTCTACTGTGATTTAACTAGTGTGGAATATAAAAGGGGAAAACCATAAGCATTGGGAGTATAGTGTTGAGCGTGCCATGGCGGATCTGAAGGTGCAAACCGGACAAAGGCAACTTCACAACCAAGACAAGAAATCAGAGTAAAGCAGTGGCGATCTATTTTCTTGCTGTGATAAATAAGTTGAGCAGATACGAAAGAGTAACGCCTCTGGTGCGGCTCCGTGTACGCATCTGTTGAGAATTTGACGGTGCTGCGGTAGCGATGGTTGTCGGTGGTGTGGAACCAGATCTAGGAGGGTAGACGGTCGCGGCAGGGCGCGGTGGATGAGACGGTCGTAGGAGCGGCGCCATCAAGGTGGACGACGGCGGGGATGAAGCGAGAGGACAGGATGCAAGGATCCCGGTCCGAAGACGTGGATGAGAGAGGTCGATCTCTTGTAATGGACGGTGGCATCAGCGTATCAGCTCCGGCATGGTGGAGGAGGACCGCGGTGGATGGGGTGGCGGGCGGCGGCGTACGGAGGGGGGTGGGGTGGAGAGGGTGTTTTGGCGCCCACGGAGTACGAATGGGGAAAAGGGAGGTAGAGAGAAAGGGGGGAAACATGTATTCAGGGCGCGCTTGTCTCAAATGCGAGGAAATTTACTAACTTAGCCCCCATTTCAAATTTCTACTACATCACAGCAACATTAGTCGGTTGGGGATAGGACGGTAATCTCGCATACACCAAATATTTGCCGACAAGAGCTTGTTTTTGGCGCCCACCTTGTATATGAATATGAATCGGAGAGGGAGTCAATTTCGGCCGAGGACACACTGTGTTTTGGCGCCCACCATGTATGAATCCAGGTGAGAGGCGGTTACGTCACATTTGGGTGAAATTACAAACCTACCCCTATCGAAACTTATAGAAATCCAGCAGATAGGCTTTGCTTGGCAGGGATAGGCAGTAGTAATTTCCATCTTGCAGATTTTGGTTTCGGGTGGTTACTGCGACTTTCCCCGCTTCGTTCAAATTTTGCACAGTGCACGTTTACGCTCGTGCCAACTCAATTCGAATCCCGTTTGTATTCTATTTTTTTCCGGGCAGGATCCATTTTCAATTGGAATTACATTCTATATATATATATATATATATATATATATATATATATATATATATATATATATATCATTTTTTATATATACTTTCAAAAGCACAACAGCATTTATACATAAATATGGTTTACAAATGGTATGATCTCAGATTCATAAGGTTGTATCCATCAATTTAGATTTTCAAATATTTGAAACCACTTTGTGTTGAAATCCAATGTATGCATTCCTCGCTAACTGTCTCCAATTAATGTGTGTTTCATGCAGGTTTTTTTACTTCTCAAACATGTATAATGTGTTTCACACATGCAACATATATTGTAATCCCGTTTAGACATTAATTGCATATAAACCATGCATTGTTCGTAATTAAAGAATCTATGGATCACCAATATTGATAAACTATATAACATTACACGTGTGCCCAAATTCAAATGAATATGCATGTTTGATACACCAATTTGCATTATGATATTATCGATGTCGTGATCTCCAGTTTAAATATTTTAATTCCCTTTAATCTAGATATTCATCTCATATAGCTATCACTCATGCTTATATAGGACTATCTCCCTGGACCTATACGCGTTCATCGTCTCTCAGGTATCTCTCGTGCTACCTGTATGTCGACAATGATATTTTATCTTTGTAACACACTGATGGTACTATCTCCCTCGACCTTCATCACTCTATCTCTCTCTAAGTATATCTCGCTCCCTGCTATGTGTCTCTAACTATGATTCTCCATGTGGAATCTCTTTCTCTCACACAAACACAAAACTTTGTCTCCCGGGGTCTCATTTATCGCTACTATTCCCATGTGTGCCACTCGCACACCCCTCATACAGAGATGTCTTTTGCTCCATAGATATGAGAACCTACGACTCTTCCTCTTAAATATCTATTTCTCACACACAAACACAAACTCTGTCTCTCAGGGTCTCATATTTCTCCATTGTTCACTTGTATGCCGCTCACACACACTCCCTCTCCCTAGATATATCTTGCGTTCCCTCATATGTCTCTCTAGCTATCACTCTCGTTGTGAAATATCTTTCTCTCTCACAGACACAAAACTCCATCTCTCGGGATCTCATTTCTCTCTGATATCTGTTTGTATGTGACTCACATGCACCCTCTCTCTATCTCTCTCACACCCACACACATAACTCAGCCTTCTGATCCACTCGACTCCTATCTTTAACGCAAACTAGCTAGCATCTTTATCTTTCTATTTATCTGTTTCTCCATCAACCTTCTTTCTTGCCCTCACTCTTGATTCCTATCACGCACACTAAATACGTTTCTCTCTACATGCAGTCAAGTGCCCTCTCACACACATATATAACTTCACCCTCTGAACCACCCGGCGGTCATCTCCAACAGCCAAACTAGCGGATGTCCCTCTAGCTAGCATCTCCATCTCTATATCTATCTGTAGTTTCTCTGTCAACATTTCTTTCTCTCACGGAGTCTTGCTTCCTATCACCCTCACTATATATGTCTCTCCATACATATGCATTTATAGGTTGATCTCTTTTGCATAATCGTTGTGCCTCAATCCCTCTGCTCGCCATAGATGCATGCTCTAGCCCACGCCACTATCTCTTAAAGGCAAAAACACATGCTCAATTGTCGGGCCTTCTTCCCTGCATTCTTACATGCATGCATATTGTCATACCGATCCGTCTCTCCCATGTCGTTGATCTTATGACTTATGTCTTCTTTCTTTTATCTCGATCATGCGTGCGCGCACACACACACATCCCACGTATACATGTATACCTCTCACACATGCACGTTCAAGGTCTCTATGTCTCCATACGTAGTTAATTACCCTCAATCCTAACGCCCCATCAAATCGTTCTCCTCTTTTGTGCACATAACTTCCGCCTGGATGGGTAAAACACACACTCACACTTAACAATATCCTTCTAGCTACCCCCTGCCTCTCACTCTTCCCCTATATCCCCGAAACCAATAAGACCATCCCTTTGTTTAATTCCCGCCTACATGCACCATCGATATATAGCAGTGTTCCTCGGTGTCTCTCGAACAAGCACGTTCTCTAGATATCGACTCCTCTCACGCGCACACACCTTCTCTTCCCTCTCTACATGCATTTTCTCTCTCGCACCCCATCGTTGGTGGCCTATGACACACGCATCACCTCTCTATGATGAAGCCATGCACACTTAAATTACATCCGCCAAAGAGGACCTCGTGATACACACACACACACACGCAGACGCCCCCTACACACACACTAAGACTCCAGCTCTCTCTCTCTCTCTCTCTCTCTCTCACACACACACACACACCCCACACACACACTAAGACTCCATCTCACACACACATGCTCTAGGTGGAGCATTTGTTCCTACCACCCTTCATCCAACCTTACCCGTATGATAAACAATCACCTTCATTTACTTGCATAACATGGTCAAATTCCACTTTACGTTAGTAGTCAGCAAACTTATCATCTGTACCCTTATAAAAAACGAGTTGGCGATGATGGTGTGCCTACCATCTTGTAATACACACCATATGATCTATATCTGATGGATAGAAAGCAAACTGTGATAATTTTACCCAAGCTACCCGCACCTCTCTCCACATCATTATCTCCCACAACCTCATTGCTCAGCAATTAAAAAAGGAATAAGTCTCTAGAACAATCTAGCATGCATGGTGGCCGCTGCCGCCTGCCGGCGCCGTCCATACCCATGCCTCCGCCCATTCCGACCACCGGTCACCACCATGCTCCACTCCTCCTCGCCTTATCTCTCATCTTTCCCTTTTTCGATGAAATTCTCGAGATACCAGTTTTCCGATAAAATTCTCGAGATATCATTAGTTTTTACAAATGGGATTACTCCTGCATGGGTCAATCACAACATTTGTTTTGTAAAAAAAATGCATATTGATGTTCCGTGCAATGCACGAGAATCTTGCTTGTAATTATATAACGCATATCACGAGCAGGAAGTGACATTTTTTTGACACAACCATGTTAACATGGCCACGTAAATCACTAGTTAAAGTAAATACCATTATACTTATATCCCGATGCAAAAGGTTGAGTACATGTCCGAAGAGTAGAGTCGCACACACGCACTCTGTCTCTCAGAATCTCTCTCACACACACACCAGTTACGTGACGCCCACTTAAGCAGACACGTATGTTACAATTTGTGCACCCGCGGGTACATGTGATTATGCGCATTTATTTAAGCCGGAAGGCGAACCCAAACAGTAGCTGCATTCATTCCCCTCCCGCCGCCTCTTCTCTGGTCTCCGTCGCCCGTTAGCCATGGCCCGACCGAAGGTAACAACATACGACATACTCCCGCCGGAGCGGCGCTTTAATATGGTAGTGGTCATGCATGCATCTTTTTATGCTAGCATTCCTATATAAGGGTTGATTGGTCGCTTCCCGCGGACGTGCACGGGCAGAGGAAGAGGAAGGAGAAGGGAAGCGGGCTATGGAGTAACGTTTTTTACCACAATTTCTTAGGAAACTGAGTGCAATAATTGAGTAGTTTTGCAAACTACCAATACTACACCTGAAACGGTTCAAAACCTATATTCCCTTGTCAGCGCGCGCTTCCCGTGTGAAACAGTCAGCATCGCCCTAGAGCGTCAGTGCCGCATTAATGCCCGGCCAGAGCGGAGGCGACCTCTCACTGGCGCCGGCTTTGAAGTGGCGCGATGGCCGAGAGAGCGCTGCTTCCCGGTGCACGCGACTGCTCCGCATCGAGACTAGCCATAGGCCCTGTTTGGATCCATGGGTTAGAGTTAGTTTGAGCTAGTTGGGGCTCAAATAGCCCTAAAGTATCCAAGCATGAGGGTTTAAATTGAAGCAAGTTGCACCGAACCCACCCAAAAAAAACTATCCCACCCAAGAGGTGCTAACTTGAGATAGTTCTCATTGGGACCACAGAAAAATCACTTTTCTCCCTCCATCAAGTGCATTTATTGTCAATCTAACCTTGTCACCCAAACATCTCTTTGGCTACAGTTAGTTCAGGGTTAGTCATGAGTTAGTCTAACCTCTAGCTAAGTTAGAGTATCAAACAGGAGCAGTATAGGACATGCAAGTTGCTCAAAGCATACAAGCAAATTCGTACGTGAAAGGATTTTTTTTTTAAACGGAACGTGAAAGGAATTTTTTTTAGAATACTCTTGGAATGTCGCTAACATGTGATGAGTTAACCGACCTCAATAGACGGCAAAAACGCCAGCCCACCGCACTTTGATAGAGACGAGGAGGGAGAAGCGATACAGGCTGCTGGATTACTAGAGATAGGTGTCGCACGGAAGACAAGAAATATGGTGATAGCGTGGGTTAGCCATGTACTAGTATGATGTAACTACACTGGGCTGCCATGTTTCATACTCTTCCAGTCCACTGTGGAGATGATTGGTTAATTTTATATCGCTGAATAATATTAAATATTATGAGTGCAGACGCTCCACCACGAGGTTCCTTGCTCCTTCTCAGTCGTCCGGAATCTATGTTCTTCCACTCTATTTTTTTATGTGAGCTTTGTTCATCCTTTTGCCAACACGTGAAACATCTAGCATCAAGGTGTATGTGTTATGCAAGGATCGTTCCATCTATATGAAGAACACATGGGACTGGAACTACGAGACGGACATGTACCCAGGAGTGGACGTACGAACCTGAGTGATGTAGCGCAGTAAGTGAAGTAGAAAGGCACAAATGGTATGAACATGTGTGGCATATAGGGTGTGTTTGGTTGCGTTCTCATCTCAGCATAGTTGTTCCCTCTTCATGCATGCTCAACTCAACACCCCTCTTCATGCATGCTCAACTCAACACCCCTCTTCATGCATGCTCAACTCAACACCCCTCTTCATGCATGCTCAACTCAACACCCCTCTTCATGCATGCTCTCTTCATCCATGCTTCTAGTGTATTTGTGCTAAACTAGTGTGGACCATTCTCCATACACTCTACCAAACACCCAAAAGTGGGTCGAGAAGGGAACTCTTGGGCGGAATTTGTCTCTTACTACGTACTACCACTAAATGTTGTACGTGCAATGCACGGTGATGTTATGGAGTACGTGCCTAAGTACTCTACTACTACTATATTAGTTGGAGGCACATATTAACTTTTATATTTGTTTACGTGTATGCCCCGAGACCTTCCAACTAGACGTGTCTTTCTCTCCAGGTCGCACTTTGTATCATTCATACCACTAAGTACTACTACGTGTGGTCACCGACCCAGAAGTGGAAGCAGTGGAGACGCTCTACCACACTGTTTTTTTACGCTGGGCTCTACCACGCTGTTCATGTCCCACTCCTTTCACTGACGTGTGGGACATCCAGCACGTGCCGTGTTTGGCACCCTTCGTCGTAAGAGTTGAAATGCTAGCATTCATCATAAATAAAAAATAATTATAAATCAGCAGTGATACTATTTTTTTGCGAACCAATCAGCAGTGATACTATACCACACGGTTTCGTTGCTCCTCGATATCGGAAAGAATACTTCCGTTCGCCAACATGTGGGACATCGACCATCCTGGTCCACTTACCATGCACGCAGAACTCCAAGGGAGAGTCACCCAGGTCGTCGCGCCGCAGTAACAATGACTAATGAGCCATCAAATCACAGGCCCACTTCCCACTTTGAAGTTGCTCGGACAAAGGAACCATCATGACTTCGTTGTCCGCTTCTAGAAGAAAACTACTGTACCAACAGTACTGCTAGCTACAGTAGTTACTCCAATAGAGGCCTCCTTTCGTTCATAGGATAGGAATTTTATAGGAATATGAAAATCATAGGAAGTGAGATGACATGCATCTCAACTCCTATAGAGAAAGAGATGCCATTTGATGCATGTATAGGAATTTTTCAATTTAGTCTAGGCTAATGTACTGGTAATTTGCTCTAAAAACTACAAAAGTAACTAGTAGTACTGGTACATGCTCGTACTCAGACACAGACACACACACTAACTACTAGTACTACTACTTCTCACATGCTGGCCAGACGCCCTCGTTCTCCTTCCCGGCTTTGTCGGCGACACCCCACCGTGCTTGGATCTCCGCCGACCTCTCCGCAGCAGCGCGTGCGTCCTTTTCTTTCTTTAGACGGCGGGCCTCTCTTTTCTTGAGTGCTTTCTGACTTTTCCGCTCCCTCTATGCGGCTTTGGCCGCCTCTTGCTCTACCGCCCATTCGGCCCTGGCATCTTCAAATTCCTCCCACATAGTTGTGAGGTCACGAGTGGCGACGAACTCAGCACGGCGGGATGCCATCGCTTCCCTACCATTTTGTGTGCGGTCGTGGGCGGCGAGGAACTCGGCACGGTGGGATGCCATCGCTGCCTTACCGGTTAGTGTGCGGCGCGGTGGCATGAACGACGCTTGGTGAGAGCTCTGGGGTGGAGTGGCCGGACAAACGTATAGTGCATTGTTTTGTCAAGAGCTCAAGGACAGAAGATGAAGCAAATTTGGATTCCCCTTCAATCCTGGTCATTTATTACCGAGTAAAATGCATTGGCGGTCATCGAACTTGTCTTGATAGCTCACTTTGATCATTGTATACGAGATATGGTGATTATACGGTCACTGGCTCAGCGTATACCTCCGTATTTGTCTAGTTGACTAGTCAAACAATCTGCATGCGCCTCATCAGCTCATGTTCTTTATCTATCTATGCGGGCCTACCTGTCAATGGAGAAAGAAATACTGTAAAAACAAAAATTATGCGTATGTGGGGAATCAAACCACGGACTCGTCGCTGCAACGCACCCTCGTCAGCCAAATGAAAATGAAATACTTCGCGTCAGACACTCACGCTCACGCTGTCAAAGCATGCTAATGCATGCACGTCGCCCTCTAAATCAAAGTCCTGTTCATGGAGCAACGCAAACGGTGAGCCCATCACCTGCACGCCCCTGCGGTGCCTGACATTACTGTTTTGACGTTTGATGGAGGCCTACGCGAACGCCGAGCATGTATTCACCTGGCTCAACACCAACGGTCATACTCGGACCGCCTCGCTCATGTATATCGTCCATCACAACGACAATCTATAAGACAGCCTAGCTAGAGAGGGTACTATGGTATATGGTAAGGAGTATGTACTATCGTGAGCGACCGATCTTAGTGCCACTGCACACGGAAACCCCTTCCATCGCTAGTGCGTGCTTCCCGCCTGAAACGGTCACCGTCTCTCCAGAATGTCAATGCCACATTCACCGGACTTAACTGCAGGTGCAATTGGTGTGTCACTGACATGCGGGCCAGATGCCCGTCGGGCCCCCATGTCAGTAACCCAACGCATCTGGAGTTAAGTCACTGAAGCAGCGTCCGCATTCACGCCCGACAAACCTACTCCGGCGCCAGTTGTCCATCCGTCTGCCGCAGCTCGTTGCCATTCGCCCGCTATATTAACTTGAGCCCCAGCTCCCAGCCATAGCCAAGGACCCACACTTATTTTCCTCTGGTCCCTTCCTTCTGTTGGCACCACTCCAACCATGGCCTCCTGGCGCTCCGAAGCTCTCTTAGACGTACTGTCGTAGGAGCAGACAAGGGACATCGGCGGCACCGCTCCGGGCGCGCTCCAAAGCTCTCTTCGACGTACTGTCGCAGGAGCAAACGAAGGAGATCGCCGGCACCCCCCCCCACCGGCCGCCCTCCGCCGCCACGACCACGAAGCCGGCGCGCGTGCGTGGGCACAGCCGGCAACGAGGAAGAGTAGTACACGGTAGGTCGCCGCCGCTCTGTTCCCAGGAAGGCCACCACTACTCCACTCAGTCGACGCCAAGCTTGGTGGGGGTATACATCGGAGGCCGATTAGCCGCTTGACGACGACGTGGAGGCGGAAATCTTCAGAACCTTGTACTCCGGAGGAGGAGGTTATCGAGGCGGATGAGGAGGAGGCAAAGGCAATGGTCGGCTTTCTCGGGTTCATGGCCGAACATGGTGGTCGGGCGCCGGCGATCGTTTAGATTAGGTTTACAGTAGGTTTTAGTACGGTTTGTGCGAAATATGTAATGAATTTCGTCCAGTTTGTAGGAAAAG
Organism: Triticum dicoccoides; assembly: GCF_002162155.2. Classification (NCBI taxonomy): domain Eukaryota; kingdom Viridiplantae; phylum Streptophyta; class Magnoliopsida; order Poales; family Poaceae; genus Triticum; species Triticum dicoccoides. The sequence goes on from NC_041389.1 coordinate 51,871,924, forward strand.
TTTTCGAAATGTAATGAATTTCATCTGGTTAATTTGAAATTTGCTTTGTTTGCACGAATTTCGTTCGGTTAGTTCATATAGATGCCGGTGTAAATTTGTGGGCCAGCGCTGGAGATGCCCTAACTATCATGCTATAGTCGCTAACAGTCGTCCATTTTTATCTTGCTTACATAAAAATGGAGCAAGTGGACGGCACTGTAGCACGTCATATCACTCAAACTAGCCCGCCTAACAAGCGGGAAAGCACCGCCCTCATCATTTTATCGATCGATCGCACGAAAATGTTGCGCTTCGCAAGTTCTAAGACTAGCCACAGTGGGAGTAACTTTGGTAGTAACATCGAGTCCAACTTAGCAAATTTGCTTATGTGGCAATGAGGAGAGATGTAGTACTAGTAACTTAGCTAGTTACTGTAACATCACATGTTCCAATGCAATATGAGTCTATAACCTAATAAATAAAGCTTTGCATGTTACCACACTTATGTTACTACCCACTATTGAGGTAGTAACATAGTCTAGAGATATGTGTATGTTACTAGTGTATGTTACTCTCCATTGTGGCTAGTCTAAAGGAAAAGGCGGCACACTTACGACTCGTACGCGTTGCACCCCCGACAGTCCGGCTCGCACGCCGCTCACCAAAGGGGATACGCGTTATCTTGCAATTTCACTGACATGCGGGACTGTAATTGAATAAACCGTTCATAGCCGAAATCTAATTGCTCTGCGGGTGTCGGCTGAGAAGAGAGAAACAGGGGAGGGAGAAGATATCGCCCGCCTGCCGTGCACGAACTCCAAGAAATATATGGTGATAATGTGAGGTGGGCAATGCCGGAGTCCGGACCGCTTCCGGAGCCCGCTCTGACCGCCCTGGCCCCTCAAGACGCTAGCTGCCCGTCACATGCATAGCAAGTAGTCCCCGCTTATGTGGAGGAGAGAGAGGCATTGACAAAGTCAAGGAGTAACAATGGAGACAATAGCTTTCATAAAATATAAAAAATGAATACTCATTGCTCGTCCTCTATAAAGGAAAGAATCTTTCATTCGCCGACATGTGGGACGTCGACCATCCTGGTCCACCTGCCATGCACAAAATTATCCTGGTCTACCCTAGTCGTATCGCAGGCCCAACCTTTCCCACTGTAAGTTGTTCGGACGAAGGAACCATCATGACTTCGTTGAATTCCGCTTCTTCAAGAAAACTGACTGTACCCGCAATACTGCTACCACATGCGAAGACTGGACGACACTGTACCACGTCATATCACTGAAACCTACTAGGCCAAACTATCCCGCCTAGGTCATCTATTTTGGAACGGAGGGAGTACATCTCTGCACTGCTATGATTTTGTGTTGCACGTTCTCTGTACTTTTGCTATGATTTTCCTACCCTGTGAACCAAATGAGGCCTGAATGTATGAGTGTCGACTATTGTCTGATCGATCGCTAAGCCTACAATTTTAGGAGCTAGGGCTATTGGTCGATCGACGAGGGATAAGTATAAGCGTACCACGAGCTCATCAGCCCCAATGTTTCTCCTCGGTGAGTGTTTTGCAAGTACTATAGCTCGCACAGTAGCTAGCCTACTAACACCAAGAATCATCAAATAAGCCCTGCTGATATGATAAACAGTTCAAACTTACATCTAAGCATGCCATATATTACATCAAAAGCTGGAGGATACATCTGTTTCCATAACTCGGAGAGGGTTCGCATGATTCATTGCATGATTCACTATCAAACAAAAGTAGCAAGATCCGCCCACACAAGATAGTGCACTAGCCCTAAGATGGTTTGATAACATGCATTGTTCTGGTAATTAAACACATGGCAATGCAAACTACCCTGAAGGATTAGTGCGACCAACTATTTCTTGTCATCGATCTCTCGGGCAATGACCACAGCACGGACAATGGCATGGGAATCGATTTCTAGGGCGATGTCCACAGGACTGACCGCGACATAGGAATCGATATCTGGGGCGATGTCCACAGGATGGACATCGGCATCGGAATCGATCTCCGGGGCGATGCCAACAGGACGGGCCACGACATCGGAATCATCAAGGACGTCCACCGACACCTGCACAACCCTAACATATTAGCAAGCACATTGCAAATAATCAAAAACCACAACTATGATAATAAGCCATTATTTTTTACCTTGTGCAGCTCACTGGGGGATCTCATTCCTCCGGGGGCCATCTCCTCGTCCTTGATGGGGGCCATCACCTTGCCAGGGGAATACTGCTTCTCAACGGTGACTATCTCCTCAAACTCGGTCTTTAGCCTCACATAGGTGGCAATCAGAGTTCCTGGGGTAGGTATGGTGGGGCCCTTGCTGTTCTTCCAACTTTCTTTGAGGAGTTCGTCCGCCAACATCCTCAACTGTTTGGCCAGTGCTTGTTTCTTGGAGTTCTTCGTCTCCATGGGTTGGCCCGCCAACATGGTCAACTCGTTTGGTCGGTGCTCGCTTCCAGGAGATCGCTGTCTCCAGTGGGTTGTCCGCCGGCAACTCTTTGCCTAATGCTCCAGGATCCATCAATGAACTGACAAACAAAAAGCAATCGAAAGGAAACCACAATCGCAATGAAAACGGGAAAAGAATAGGATGTGAGAATCGGTCGGTGCTTCATAAAAAGAAGATTCTTGGGATGAAAATATAGCAGCATAACTGATTCGCCCACCTTTCCTTCATCGGTACAGAAGAAAAATGGCAGAAGTGAGTATCCTGGAGTGAGTGTCGGTGTCAAAACCGGCGGATCTCGGGTAAGGGGTCCCGATCTGTGCGTCTTAGGCTGATGGTAACAGGAAGCAAGGGACACAATGTTTATCTAGGTTCGGGCCCTCTCGATGGAGGTAAAACCCTACTTCATGCTTGATTAATATTGAAGATATGAGTAGTACAAGAGTAGATCTACCACGAGATCGTAGGGGCTAAACCCTAAGAGCTAGCCTATGATGGTATGATTGTAATTGCGATCGGCCTTCTAAAGACCATCCTCTCCGGTTTATATAGACACCGGAGAGGGCTAGGGTTTTCATGGAGTCGGTTACAAGGAAGGAAATACAATATCCGGATCGCCAAGCTTGTCTTCCACGCAAAGGAGAGTCCCATCTAGACACGGGCCGAAGTCTTGAGTCTTCTATCTTAACGCTTCGATAGTCCGGACGATGTATATAGTCCGGCTGTCCGGATACCCCCTAATCCAGGACTCCCTCAGTAGCCCCTGAACCAGGCTTCAATGACGATGAGTCCGGTGCGCACTCTTGTCTTCGGCATTGCAAGGCGGGTTCCTCCTTCCGAATACTTCAAGGTTATTATCGAACACGTAGACCGTGTCCGGATCTGCAAAATGATCTTCACATACCACTGTAGAGAGAATGATACTTCAACTGACAACTTTTAGATGACGTGATATGCCATTACGGTTAGGTCATTATTCGAACCGTTTTTCCACAACCAGCCACAACGAGTATTGCTAGGCAGTTTCCTTGACACGTCTTGTCAAAGCAGAGATCATGTCCTCTTATCACGGGATTCTCATCAATACGGGTATGGGTAATCCCACCGGGCCATCAATCGTGGCGCTTGGGAAGTAAGCGATTCTCAATAGGCTAGTGGGGAGGCGCACCGCTTCCGTCGCCTCTATAAAGGGATAAGAGTTCCCCATTTTTATCCACGCCTTCTTCCTCCTTCGCCCACTCTTGCCCCCTCGAGCTCCAGTGCCTTAGTCCAAGTCTTCTCCGCACAGCTAAACATGTCCGGAGCAGGAGGCAAGTGGGTGGCTTCCACCGTGAAGGAGAAGTACATCACGAATCTTCGGGCGGCCGGATACTTGGCCACTGACATAGCGCACAGGCTACCGGACGATGGGCAGGTCACTCCAACTCCGGGACCCCACGAGAGGGTCATGTTTCTCGCCCACTTCGTCCATGGACTGGGGTTTCCACTCCACCCCTTCGTCCGCGGGCTCGTGTTCTACTATGGGCTAGATTTCCATGATCTAGCCCCAAACTTTGTCCTCAACATTTCGGCGTTCATCGTCGTATGCGAGGCTTTCCTCCGCATCAAGTCTCATTTCGGCTCGTGGCTGCAAATCTTCTGCGTGAAGCCGAAGATAGTGAGCGGCCAGCAAGCGGAGTGCGGAGGAGCCATGGTGGGCAAGATGCCTAATGTCACCTGGCTTGACGGCTCCTTTGCGGAAACCGTGAAGGGGTGGCAATCGGGGTGGTTCTACATCACCGAGCCATGCGACGCCAATTGGGCAGCGGCCCCCGAGTTCCGATCCGGAACCCCCATGCAGCTCACCTCCTAGGAACAGAAGGGCCTGTCCTGGGGCGAATCTACAGAGCTGACCGGACTCATAAACTGCATCAAGGGCATGAAGGACAAGAACATCAAGCTTCTCAACGTGATCCAAGTCATGCTCATTCACCAGATTCTGCCGTGCCAAAGGAGGGCATTCAATCTGTGGGAGTTCATCCCGGCCGAACACCACACGCATCAGAGGCTCTATGGCATGAAGCACAAAAACGTGTGGAAGGTGTTATTCAAGGCCTCCGAAGTACCTCCTCTCATATCCGAGGACCGTGGGCTCCATGCCGTGCGGCATCCTATTCAGGTGAGTACTCAGGCTGCCATCGGGTTCCGTTCTTCCCAATATATTCATCGGGAAGCCTTAAGTGATTGTGTATATTTGTTCAGGATTATGTTGAGACAGAAGAGTGGATTGACTGTCCGGCTCCGCTGCCGAAAAGCTCAGCTAATGATCTCCTGACGAAGATGCTGGTCCCGGCGCCCTATAAGGGCCCGGAGAAAAAGGCCAATAAGAAGGCCCCAGGGATCCGAAAGGGTCTCCGTGGTAAGGTTATGCAAGCCTCGTCCGAAGACGACGGCGCACACTCCTCCCCCGAAGGGGAAGAAGAAGAAGAGGAGGCCGCCCCATCCGGAAAGGACGAGGGGCCTGAGAGGGCAGACCAGGGGACCAGGAGAGGCCCCCAGCACAAGGCCGTCATACCCTTGTCGTCTGATGACGACGAGGCAGATTCCTCCCGCAGAAGCGGGGGAAAACAAGAAGAAACTCCACCTCCCTATACTGGGGGGGGTTGGAGAAAAAGAGGAAGGCCGCCCCGGTGGGGGAGACTGGGACATCCAAGAAGGGAAAGGTGTCCCTTCCCGACTACTCCGCCACCGCCGCTGATAGCGAGGAAGGGTGGCTGCCCAGGAAGAAGCCCCTAGTTCGATCGTAAGTATCCACACTCCATCGTAATTTTTCTTCATAGTTTTGTTATAATGCCGAACTTGTATGCAGTCTGGCCAGGGCCCATCCCGAGGTGTCGTCTTCGGACGGGTCCCTGAGTGAGTCAGCGATGAACTCACTTCCGATGGCCACTACTTCTCAGCCTGCGGACGACACGGAGGTGTTGTCCCAAAGGCTCCCAGAGCAGGGAGAGGTGGATCTGGAGGCGCCCCAAGGCGGCATTCCAAACGTCGCACACACGGGGTTCAAGATCCCCGTGGATCGTGTTGGTGAGAGACGCAGTAAGCCGGACTCTCAGCCGAACACTGTTCCGGAACCTCCCGTGGTTCCAGACTCAGGCGGACAGCCCCTTGTTAAGGAGGGCGAGTCGTCTGTGCCGAGTACTTCCGCTACGCCCGAGGCGTCGGATCATCTGCTAGAAGCGCTTCGCGGCGCTTCCATAGATGAAGAGCATCATACTCTCATGAGTGCGGTGATTCAGAAGGTTTCGTCCGCCAAGAGCGGACTAACCGAAGCCTGGACCAGCCTCCTAACAGGCTTTGAGGTAAGTAGTAAAAATGTGTGAAATTACCACCCGATAGGTAGTAGCCCCTGATACTCTGTTTGGTGTTCAGACGGAAAAAAAACAGAGGGTCAATTATAATCCGCAGGAGTTTACAATAAGTTTGAATTTGAATAAGCAGGCTATGCTACTTGCGGCAGCAGTCCGTACGGCCGAGATCGCCGGACTGAAATAGGACCTGGAGCAGGCGCGAGGAGAGCTCGACCTCACGAGGAGGCAGCTCGAAGAGAGCAAACGTGAATGATTCCTCTTTCTCATATAATGAAGGATAGATAAAATTGGTTATTCTAACAACGAAGCATCATGATTTGATAACAGAGGCCACCACCGAAGTGGCGGCTCTCAAGAAAGCGCTGTCCGAGGCCGAACACAAGGCGGCCTTGGAGCGCAAGGAGCGCAAAAAGCAAGAAGCCTGAGTGGGCGAGGTACAAGAAGAGCTCTAGGACCTCGGAAAAAGGTTCGAGTCCATGGAGCCTGAGCTTAAAGCAAAAGTGGCCGAGATTGCGAAGGCCCTTGTAGGTATAAAGGACGTCGAGGCCGGAGCCGAGAAGGCACAACAGGAAATACAGGAGGCCAAAAAGATAACGGCGGGTAAGAAATTCTTTATGCAAAGCAAACATGTGGAGGAGGCATTTCTTTTACTTACCTGAGTCCGGAGCTCTCCACGGGCATTCGCAGATCTGCCACGCAGCGTATCAGATGCCGCAGAGTTCTACTGTGCCCAGGAGGGGACCTCAACGGAGAAGCTGTTCTGGTCCCAGTATGCTGGGGCCGAACATCCAATGCCTTTGAGTGACCAACTGAAGCTGTTGGTCGAACTCCACTGGGCGGCCAAAGTGGCTATGAAGGATTTCATAGTCCGGATGTGGCCTGGTGAGCCCCTGCCCACCAGCTACTTCGTCCTGATCAAGCGGATGGTGAATGCATGTCCGCCACTGGAAGTCATCAAGCGATCCGTTTGCATTGAGGGTGCTCGCCGGGCCTTTGCCCGTGCGAAGGTGCATCGGGGCAAGCTGGATGCGGAGAAGCTGGTGAAGGACGGGCCGCCAGAGGGCAAGCCGCATCGCGTTCCGGAGAAGTATTATGATGGCGTTATGAAGAGCGCTGGCCTCGTGGCCGATGAATGTACCAAGGACATAATTTTTGAATGAATTCACTTCTTTCATGTTTGTAATTTAAAGATGAAGTTACTTGCGCTACGTAGCACTTTTGTTATTTAAAATATTACCTTCTATGCGGCTGTTTATCAAATTCTGAAAGTAGGCCAGTCATCGGCTTCCGCCCCCGTGTAACTAGTACTGGGGTGTTCGTGGAAAACCCGGACACTCTTTATCCAAATGTTTGGTCCCTTAAGGAGGTGTCCAGCATAGCGAACAAGGCAATCAGACTATGCGGCTTTATAACCTTCACTTAGCCATAGAAGTCTACAATTTTAAATTTCGGCGACGCCCCTAGAATCTGGAAGACCGAATTGGGGCGCTATACACGCCTAGATCCGATGAAGCCAAATTATCGCCTAAAGCGGAAAAATCTTTAAGGATTTTAAGACCTCTCGAACAGCGACCAGCTCTCGCCACATCATGCCGGTCAGTTTTCGGCTTTCTCTACTGAGGTGCTCGTCCAGAAGAAACGGGACACAATCGCAGTAGTTCTCCCTGTGCTACCTTAGCCGATATAACGGAACGTAAGGCACCAAAACAAGGGAGCCGGGCTATCCCAACTGTAGACCCAAGACATGATTCGGAGCTGATGCATATAATGCTATAAGTTCGGGGTGCCGCACTATTGAAAGTGTTCGGACTTGTCTTGCCGTATTATGGGGCGCCATAAGAAGCCCCTGGCAAACTCAATGTACCAAAGTGTACGGATGCAAACTCAAATGGACATTTGTAAGAAAAAATGCTCAAATAAGAATAGTAAGTTGTCGCTATATATGATCTCCCATTGATGAATAATACGTTTAAGTGTATGTTTACAATGAATGCATTAAGCGGAGATAAATAGGATTATTCGACATACCCTATCCAGAGGCAGGCTACGTATAGATAGATAAAGCAGGTATAACGATCGTAAATACATTCCACCTGAGTGTTTCCTTCTGTGTGCAAAGCATGTTGCCTCCTTGGTTTTCTCTCCTATGTAAGTCCGACAATCCGGTTCTTCTAGAGAAGCTGCACTAAAGCAATGTCCTGAAAGGTAAAAGGAAAGGTTACGAAGGTGTGCGGCGGTTATGCCGCACTATTGACTGAGCCACTGCTTCGCCTCCGCCTGTGCCCATGTTATTTTGAGTGCGTAATTGTGTACGCGCGGCACGAATGCTGCCTTGATGGGATTTGAGCGGAGGCCAGACTGCTAGTCACGCTCTTGGCATGCCTGGTGATCCTGTTGTGGGGTGCTCCGAGCTCGCTTGACGGTGCTTGAGGTTGTTGTCGCCGGATTGGAGGTTTGCTGGAGGAGGCCGCATTGTACTTCTGCCGCGAGGGCTACAGTGTGCTCTTATGTTGGGAGAGAGCGGTCCATCTTTCCGTTGACTGTTATGACCCCGCGCGGCCCTGGCATCTTGAGCTTGAGGTATGCATAGTGTGGTACCACATTGAATCTAGCGAATGCGGTTCGTTCGAGCGGTGCATGGTAACCACTGCGGAAAGGGACGATATTGAAGATTAACTCCTCGCTTCGGAAGTTATCCGGAGAGATCCGAAGACCACTTCCAATGTTATAGAGCCCGTATAGCGGGCCTCTACTCCAGGAATTACACCTTTAAAGGTGGTTTTGGTAGGCTTAATCCTTGAAGGGTCAATGCCCATTTTGTGCACTGTGTCATGATAAAGCAGGTTTAGGCTGCTGCGTCCGTCCATAAGGACTCTTGTGAGGTGAAATCCATCTATGATTGGGTCTAGAACCAATGCGGCTGAGCCGCCGTGACGGATGCTAGTAGGATGATCCCTACGATCAAAGGTGATCGGACAAGCTGACCATGAGTTGAGTTTGGGGACGACTGGCTCCATCGCGTAGACGTCCTGTAGTCCTCGCTTCCGTTCCCGCTTGGGGATGTGAGTGGCATAGATCATGTTGACCGTTTTCACCTGGGGGGGGAAATTTCTTCTGTCCCCCCATGTTCGAACGCCGGGGCTCATCGTCATCGTCGCTGTGCAGCCCCTTGTCCTTGTTTTCGGCGTTTATTTTGCCGGCCTGTTTAAATACCCAGCAATCTCTATTGGTGTGGTTGGCTGGCTTGTCCGGGGTGCCATGAATTTGGCACGGGCGCTCTAGTATACGGTCTAGACTGGACGGTCCCTGATTGTTTCTTTTGAATGGCTTCTTCCGCTGACCGGATTTGGATCCGCTGAATCCGGCATTGACTGCTTTGTCTTTGGTGTTGTCGCCGCTGTTCCGCCGCTTGTGTCTGTTGCGTCGTAGCTTGCTATTATTATCACGGACATCTGACGTGCCAGAATGTGGCGTAGTGCTGCTGCGAGCCAGCCACCTGTCCTCGCCCGCGGAAAGGCAGGTCATTAGTGTCGTGAGAGCTACCATGAACTTGGGTTTCTCCTGGCAGAGGTGTCGGGCGAGCCACTCGTCACGAATATTATACTTGAAGGCCGCCAGGGCTTCGGCGTCCGGACAGTCAACTATTTGGTTCTTTTTAGTTAGGAACTGTGTCCAGAATTTCCTGGCTGATTCTCCGGGCTGTTGAGTGATGTGGCTCAGGTCATCGGCGTCCAGAGGTCGCACATATGTGCCTTGGAAGTTGTCAAAGAATGCGTCTTCCAAGTTTTCCCAACTGCCAATGGAATTTGCGGGCACGCTGTTAAGCCAGTGCCGGGCAGGTCCTTTGAGCTTAAGGGGAAGATACTTGATGGCGTGTAGATCATCTCTGCAGGCCATGTGGATGTGGAGAAGGAAGTCTTCAATCCATACCACGGGGTCTGTTGTGCCATCGTATGATTCGATGTTTACGGGTTTGGACCCCTCTAGGAATTCATGATCCATCCCTTCATCGGTGAAGCAAAGGTGGTGTGTGGCGCCTCTGTGACAGGCTATGTCACGACGCAGTCCGGTCAAATCTGGCTGGTTGTGTTCAGGCCGGCCGGATTTACTGTTAGTATATCCGGTATGACAATCATCGTCATGTGCTGCGGCGCGCCCCCGTGATCCGTAGATCGATCTTGGTTGTTCTGCGGTGCTATCCAATCTATCCCGCATGTCCTGAGTATTGCCCCGGGCCATAAACTGGCGTGAGGGTATAGGCTGGTATTCAGGCTGATATGCCATTTTGTCCCGACCTCGAGGCGGCCGGTCAGCCATGTGGCGCTCAAGTCCATATTCCTCGGCTGCCAAGACTTCTATCCATCTGTCTGTGAGCAGATCTTGATCAGCTTGAAGCTGTTGCTGCTCTTTTTCAGGCTCCTCGTAGTGGCAATAAGACGGCGCCTGAAGCGCTCTTGCTCCGCGGGGTCCTCAGGCACGCCGAACTTGTCATCGCCGAGGCTAATCTCGTATTCGGAGGGGGGCATGTAGTTGTCCTCCTCCGGATACCCGTCCGTCACCTGTTCATCTGGGCTGTCATGCCCATCTTCCTGTTCGGCCTTCTCGAAGGCGGGCTGATCGGGGTTGTATTCATCGTCGGCACCGTCCGGATTGTTTTCGTCTCTAGTGCCGGTATTACCTTGGCAGGGTTTGGAGGGACGCTGGCGGTGCCCATGCTTTGCTTTCTTCTTGGAGGGGTTATCCTCCGTTGCCTCATCGCCATTGCTTTCTTTCAGAGTGTCCACCATATATATATATCGTATGAAGAGGTGGGTGTCCACCGCCCTGTGAGCGGTGGCTCCTGTACGTCTCCCGCATCGTCGTCCATACCATCGATGTCTTCGGAGTCGAAGTCAAGCACGTCGGTTAAATCATCGACTGTGGCAATGAAGTGGGTGGTGGGTGGGCAGCAAATTCCTTCGTCACCTGCTTCCACTCAAGCCGAACATAGTTCGACCCAGAGCCTCCTGACAAAGAGAGAGACTTCAACGAGTTTAGCATGTCGCCAAAGGGCGAGTGCTGAAAGATGTCCACAGCGGTAAATTCCATTACCGGAGCCCAACCTGGCTCGAGGGTATGCGGATCGGAACCAACAACCGGATACGAGTCCGAGGGCCCGAGGTTACAGGCCTCCACAAAGGTGAGACATGTGTTCGGCTCCACCGCCGATGAGTATGCGGCCTGCGGGGCGGGGTCTACCCCTCCGTCCTTGGGCAACGCAACCTGTTCTGGATTTAGATCCGGGGCTATTGCAGGGATGATATTCCGAGCATTGTCCAACACCAGGTCTAGGACCTGCCCGTCATTACTGTCCGACGCTCCTGGCATAGAGCCAAATCCGTCGAAGATCAAGTCTCCGCGAATATCCGCCGTGTAGTTCAAGTTTTTGAACCTGATCTGGTGGCCAGGGGCGTAGCTGTCGATCTGCTCCAGATGACCAAGCGAATTGTCCCAGAGTGCGAAGCCGCCGAACACAAAGATCTGTCCGGGAAGAAAAGTCTCGCCCTGGACGGTGTTGTTGGCGATTGAAGACGCCATCAAGCCTCAAAGCGATGACACAGAGGAACTCTCAATGAAAGCACCAATGTCGGTGTCAAAACTGGCGGATCTCGGGTAGGGGGTCCCGATCTATGCGTCTTAGGCTGATGGTAACAGGAAGCAAGGGACACAATGTTTACCCATGTTCGGGCCATCTCGATGGAGGTAAAACCCTACTTCCTGCTTGATTAATATTGAAGATATGAGTAGTACAAGAGTAGATCTACCACAAGGTCGTAGAGGCTAAACCCTAAGAGCTAGCCTATGATGGTATGATTGTAATTGTGATCAGCCTTCTAAAGACCATCCTCTCCAGTTTATATAGACAACGGAGAGGGCTAGGGTTTTCATGGAGTCGGTTACAAGGAAGGAAATACAATATCTGGATCACCAAGCTTGTCTTCCACGCAAAGGAGAGTCCCATCTGGACACGGGCCGAAGTCTTGAGTCTTGTATCTTCACGCTTCGATAGTCCGGACGATGTATATAGTCCGTCTGTCCGGATACCCCCTAATCCAGGACTCCCTCGGTGAGGTTTTCTTCAATAAAGGGAAGAAAGGGCTTGAACGAGCGTTCCAGTGAAATGATGGTTGCTTCGTCCAGTCCAACTTGGAGGCCACCTTACCACTGCTGGTAAAGGTGTGTGTTTTGTGATATGACGGGTCATGACGGCCACACCGGGTGGCAGGTGAGTCTCGACTGTAGCACCTCGCTGTGATTTGGTGGATGGCACGCGGGCCCGGATGCTTTGAAATGTCCTGCATGTAGATAGAGCGGCTAGTCATATAGGAGTCCTCAATATTGTGCACCGCGACCAAGGCGGAGACGAAAATGAGAGAACAACGTAATTAATGCATGAGTTTAATTAGGGTAGTTTTGTAAAGTAGTACAAGATACATTCATCCAATCGCAAAATGCCTTGGTTCATGAGATTTGAGATTTGAGCCCTATAAACCGGAAGGGAGGGAGTACTGCACGCGGTGTAGTCTAGTCACTTGTTGAAATCTCTAGAAAGGCAAATACTCCTTTCCTGTTTACAGGGCTATACTACTCCCTCCGTCTAGGTGTGTAAGTCATCTTATGAAAACCAAATAGTCCCAAAACACTTAGGCACGGTGCATTAACTTCTACCTTGTTTCTTGTTTCTTGACATATTAACCAATAAGAGATGAGAGGTGTGCATGCTTTTAATGACTTGCAATGGCTAGTTCATTGCAAGCAATGCTATTAATTAGGAAATAAACATTGGTGACCCCAGGAGGAAATGGTGCTAAGCACGTGGACCTATGCAGAATGAGTATCAACTAATGGATGATGGAGTTTAATTGTTAAACAATAGTCCCTCCGTCTAGGTGAGTAAGTCATGTTAGGTTGTGCACCATGACCAAGGAGGAGGGGAAAACGAGAGAACTTATTGTTCATTTGCTAATTAATAGCATTGCATGCAATGCACTAACCACTACATGTCATGTTTGGTAGTCTCGAGTCATTAAAAACATGCACACCCCACATCTCTTATTGGTTGATATGTCAAGAAACAAGAAACGAGGTAGAATTTAATGCACCGCGGCTAAGTGTTTTGGGATTATTTGGTTTTCGTAAGATGACTTACACACCTAGACAGAGGGAGTAGCAATTTTGTCTCATGCAAGAGCCTGGCTACTATATGTGTGCTCCAAGGCACCGCACCACGCGAGCGTTCGCAACTGCCACGTTTGGGTTGCGCTTGGCTCTTCGCCTCTTCGAGAAGACGAACAATGATGTTACTCCTACTTCTACAGTATCGAATCCACTACTGCATGTCCGTCCACCTCGTGCGGGAGGGATAGCGTGTAGTGAAAGCTTCTACTTACTGCTCCTGCCTTTGCGTCTATGACAGGTGGGCCCAACAAGTGGTTGGCCCTCCTGTCATGCAGCCAAAGGCAGGTACAGTTAAGGCACCGGAGCTCAGTCCGCGAGGGAGAGGGCGTTGTAGTAATCAAATTTCTCGGTCTTGTACGAGTTGACGCGACACGTCAAAGCACTGCAGTCGATATAAGTCTTTTTACACATTTCAAACGGACTACTTAGTATGTAGACATATTCTGCTTCGTATGTAGTCACTTGTTTCAATCTCTAAAAACACTTATATTTGGAAACGGAGGGAGTACAATGCATGCATGCATGCCGTGACTTTCCTTTTGATACTTGCATGTGTTGATTTGATGCACCTTGCCAAATTTTGACTATAAATTTAACTAACCAAATTTTCATGCATGTCACAAAAAATTACGGGGCTGTTTGGATTGTGACTATGTTTGTCTTATGTTGCCACATTATTTTTCCCACACTTGCCGCACTTGCCTAACCTGAGTTGCTCAAATTGTTAGACACACTTTGGCTTGCCTAAGGGAATCTTGCCACAATTTTTGTGTCTATGACACATTATTTTTGTGTCTATGACATGTGGAGTAGAAAATATAAATAATAATGCATGTTGGGGCAACCCACGTTTCCGCTAATTTTAGCCGTGGGCTTGTTCACAATTTTTACCAGGGGGTGGTTGTTCATTTAATGGAGGGACTTGTAGTACCAGACTTGAACGATACAAAGTGCGACTTGGCACACCGTAACACCACTTGGAACAAGCGGGTAGCTATCTCAAAAAACAATCAACAACTAAAAAACCGCGACCTGGCATGTAGTAGTACACAATTTTAAACGATTGTTTTGATGGAGTGAAAGAGGAAAACTACCCCACTACGTATATATAGGCCGGAGCCTCCGCGCTTGCTTGCTAGGGTTGCTCTATTCACACACTCTTATCCTCTCCAGATCTAAACAAGATAGGGGTAGTAACACTGACTTTCTCCTTTCAAAAAACACTGGCTTACTATCCTCACCGCTGGTTATAGATCCGGACGTAACCCCCTCCGCCGGTGAAGGGGAGGAGGGGCAGCGTTTAGGCCGTCATCGACAGCGAGGGAGGAGACCCACTGCAGGCCGCATCGTTATCTCCGGCCGAGCGCCGGCGCGGGGGGTCCTCCGATCCCTTCGTCATTACCTTTGGGCGGATCCGGCCTCCCGCCGCCCACCTATCCACATCCCGACGACCATCAGGTATATCTTCATTCGAAACTGCCTTAGCTCTACCTCCCCAGCTCGCTACGTTGCTGCATGTGCATCATTTTCTACCTCTCAGCCACTCTCGATCGGATGGTCCAACGTCACGTAGTATTTTTTTTCTTCTATTGTTAGAGGTAAAGCTACTTCATGGAGTCGAATCTTGTACTCCCTCCGTCCGAAAATACTTGTCATTGAAATGGATGTATCTAGATGAATTTTAGTTCTAGACACATCCATTTTGATGACAAGTAATTCCGGACGGAGGGAGTACTTGGTTCAAACAATAAATAAAGTGGGGGTGGGGGAATTTAGTATGTACATCGGACTTGGTACAAACAGGAAGGAAAGGGGGTGAAAGTAGTACATACTGGTCATCCAACCGGTATCTTGGTCGAAAAGGGAAATATAGGGGTAACAATGTACACAGTGGTATGACCAGGACTAGATTTGCTATCCACACATAGGAGTAGGTGCTAGAGTGAACAAAAATGGGACCAACCCAGATATGTGTTGGGGAACGTTGCATAAAATAAAAAAATTCCTATGTTCACCAAGATCAATCTATGAGTTCATCTAGCAACGAGAGAGGGGAGTGCATCTACATACCCTTGTAGATCGCGAGCGGAAGCGTTCAAGAGAACGGGGTTGAGGGAGTCGTACTCGTCGTGATCCAAATCACCGGAGATCCTAGCGCCGAACGGACGGCACCTCCGCGTTCAACACATGTACGGTCAGCGTGACGTCTCCTCCTTCTTGATCCAGCAAGGGGGGAAGGAGAGGTTGATGAAGATCCAGCAGCACGACGGCGTGGTGGTGGATGCAGCAGGGTTCCGGCAGGGCTTCGCTAAGCGACTACGGGAGGAGGAGGTGTAGCAAGGGGGGAGGGAGGCGCCAGATGTCAGGGTGCGGCTGCCCTCCCACCCCCCTATTTATATAGGGAGCCCAGGGGGGTGCACCGGCCCTAGGAAATGGGATCTCCTAGGGGGGCGGCGGCCAAGGGGGGAGACTTGCCCCCCAAGGCAAGTGGACGCGCCCCCGCCCCTAGGGTTCCCAGCCCTAGGCGTAGAGGGGGCCCAGGGGGCGCACCAGCCCACCAGGGACTGGTTCCCCTCCCACTTCAGCCCATGGGGCCCTCCGGGATGGGTGGCCCCACCCGGTGGACCCCCCGGGACCCTTCTGGTGGTCCCGGTACAATACCGGTGAACCCTGAAACTTTCCCGATGGCCGAAACTCGACTTCCCATATATAATTCTTTACCTCCAGACCATTCTGGAACTCCTCGTGACGTCCGGGATCTCATCCGGGACTCCGAACAACTTTTGGTTTGCTGCATACTCATATCTCTACAACCCTAGTGTCACCGAACCTTAAGTGTGTAGACCCTAAGGGTTCGGGAGACATGTAGACATGACCGAGACAGCTCTCCGGTCAATAACCAACAGCGGGATCTGGATACCCATGTTGGCTCCCACATGCTCCTCGATGATCTCATCGGATGAACCACGATGTCGAGGATTCAAGCAACCTCGTATACAATTCCCTTTGTCAATCGGTATGTTACTTGCTGGAGATTCGATCGTCGGTATCCCAATACCTCGTTCAATCTCGTTACCGGCAAGTCACTTTACTCGTACCGTAATGCATGATCCCGTGACCAGACACTTGGTCACTTCAAGCTCATTATGATGATGCATTACCGAGTGGGCCTAGATATACCTCTCCATCATACGGAGTGACAAATCCCAGTCTCGATCCGTGTCAACCCAACAGACACTTTCAGAGATACCTGTAGTGCACCTTTATAGTCACCCAGTTATGTTGTGACGTTTGGTACACCCAAAGCACTCCTACGGTATCCGGGATTTACACGATCTCATGGTCTAAGGAAGAGATACTTGACATTGGAAAAGCTCTAGCAAAACGAACTACACGATCTTGTGCTATGCTTAGGATTGGGTCTTGTCCATCACATCATTCTCCTAATGATGTGATCCCGTTATCAATGACATCCAATATCCATAGTCAGCAAACCATGACTATCTGTTGATCAACGAGCTACTCAACTAGAGGCTCACTAGGGACATATTGTGGTCTATGTATTCACACGTGTATTACGATTTCCGGATAATACAATTATAGCATGAATAAAAGACAATTATCATGAACAAGGAAATATAATAATAATCCTTTTATTATTGCCTCTAGGGCATATTTCCAACAGTCTCCCACTTGCACTAGAGTCAATAATCTAGTTACATTGTGATGAATCGAACACCCATAGAGTTCTGGTGTTGATCATGTTTTGCTCACGGAAGAGGTTTAGTCAACGGATCTGCGACATTCAGATCCGTATGTACTTTGCAAATATCTATGTCTCCATCTTGAACATTTTCACGGATGGAGTTGAAACAACGCTTGATGTGCCTGGTCTTCTTGCGAAACCTGGGCTCCTTGGCAAGGGCAATAGCTCCAATGTTGTCACAGAAGAGAGTGATTGGCCCCGACGCATTGGGTATGACTCCTAGGTCGGTGATGAACTCCTTCATCCATATTGCTTCATGGGCTGCCTCCGAGGCTGCCATGTACTCCGCTTCACATGTAGATCTCGCCACGACGCTCTGCTTGCAACTGCATCAGCTTACTGCTCCACGATGCAACATATACACGTATCCGGTTTGTGACTTAGAGTCATCCAGATCTGTGTCGAAGCTAGCATCGACGTAACCCTTTACAACGAGCTCTTCGTCACCTCCATAGACGAGAAACATGTCCTTTGTCCTTTTCAAGTACTTCAAGATATTCTTGACCGCTGTCCAGTGTTCCTTGTCGGGATTACTTTGGTACCTTCCTACCAAACTTACGGCAAGGTTTACATCAGGTGTGGTACACAGCATGGCATACATAATAGATCCTATGGCTAAGGCATAGGTGATGACACTCATCTCTTCTTTATCTTCTGCCGTGGTCGGGCATTGAGCCGAGCTCAATCTCACACCTTGCAATACAGGCAAGAACCCTTTCTTGGACTGATCCATATTGAACTTCTTCAATATCTTATCAAGGTATGTGCTTTGTGAAAGACCTATGGGGCGTCTCGATCTATCCCTATAGATCTTGATGCCCAATATGTAAGCAGCTTCTCCAAGGTTCTTCATTGAAAAACACTTATTCAAGTAGGCCTTAATGTTGTCCAAAAGTTCTATATCATTTCCCATCAAAAGTATGTCATCTACATATAATATGAGAAATGCTACAGAGCTCCCACTCACTTTCTTGTAAATGCAGGCTTCTCCATAAGTCTGCATAAACCCAAACGCTTTGATCATCTCATCAAAGCGAATGTTCCAACTCCGAGATGCTTGCACCAGCCCATAAATGGATCGCTGGAGCTTGCATACCTTGTTAGCATTCTTAGGATCGACAAAACCCTCCGGCTGCATCATATACAGTTCTTCCTTAAGATAGCCGTTAAGGAATGCCGTTTTAACGTCCATCTGCCATATCTCATAATCATAGTATGCGGCAATTGCTAACATGATTCGAATGGACTTCAGCTTCGCTGCGGGAGAGAAAGTCTCATCGTAGTCAACCCCTTGAACTTGCCGATAACCCTTAGCGACAAGTCGAGCTTTATAGATGGTAACATTACCATCCGCGTCCGTCTTCTTCTTAAAGATCCATTTGTTTTCTATCGCTCGCCGATCATCGGGCATGTCTGTCAAAGTCCATACTTTGTTTTCATACATGGATTCTATCTCGGATTGCATGGCTTCAAGCCATTTGTTGGAATCTGGGCCCGCCATCGCTTCTTCATAGTTCGAAGGTTCACCGTTGTCTAACAACATGATTTCTAGGACAGGGTTGCCATACCACTCTGGTGTGGACCGTGTCCTTGTGGACCTACGAAGTTCAGTAGCAACTTGATCCGAAGTACCTTGATCATCATCATTAATTTCCTCTCCAGTTGGTGTAGGCACCACAGGAACGTTTTCCTGAGTTGCACTACTTTCCGGTTCAAGAGGTAGTACTTCATCGAGCTCTACTTTCCTCCCACTTACTCCTTTCGAGAGAAACTCTTTTCCAGAAAGGATCCGTTCTTGGCAACAAAGATCTTGCCTTCGGATCTAAGGTAGAAGGTATACCCAATGGTTTCCTTAGGGTATCCTATGAAGACGCATTTTTCCGACTTGGCTTCGAGCTTTTCAGGTTGAAGTTTCTTGACATAAGCATCGCATCCCCAAACTTTTAGAAACGACAGCTTAGGTTTCTTCCCAAACCATAATTCATACGGTGTCGTCTCAATGGATTTAGATGGAGCCCTATTTAAAGTGAATGTAGCTGTCTCTAGAGCGTATCCCCAAAATGATAGCGGTAAATCGGTAAGAGACATCATAGATCGCACCATATCCAATAGAGTGCGATTACGACGTTCGGACACACCATTACGCTGAGGTGTTCCAGGCGGCGTGAGTTGTGAAACGATTCCAGATTTCCTTAAGTGCATACCAAATTTGTGACTTAAATATTCTCCTCCATGATCTGATTGTCAGAACTTTATTTTTCGGTTACGTTGATTCTCTACTTCATTCTGAAATTCCTTGAACTTTTCAAAGGTCTCAGACTTGTGTTTCATCAAGTAGACATACCCATATCTACTTAAGTCGTCAGTGAGACTGAGAACATAACGATATCCTCCGCGAGCCTCAACGCTCATTGGACCACACACATCAGTATGTATGATTTCCAATAAGTTGGTTGCTCGCTCCATTGTTCCGGAGAACGGAGTGTTGGTCATTTTGCCCATGAGGCATGGTTCGCATGTGTCAAATGATTCATAATCGAGAGACTCTAAAAGTCCATCAGCATGGAGCTTCTTCATGCGCTTGACACCAATGTGACCAAGGCGGCAGTGCCACAAGTATGTGGGACTATCGTTATCAACTTTACATCTTTTGGTATTCACACTATGAATATGTGTAACATTACGTTTGAGATTCATTAAGAATAAACCATTGACCATCGGGGCATGACCATAAAACATATCTCTCATATAAATAGAACAACCATTATTCTCGGATTTAAATGAGTAGCCATCTCGCATTAAACGAGATCCAGATACAATGTTCATGCTCAAACTTGGCACTAAATAACAATTGTTGAGGTTTAAAACTAATCCCGTGGGTAAATGTAGAGGTAGCGTGCCGACGGCGATCACATCGACCTTGGAACCATTCCCAATGCGCATCGTCACCTCGTCCTTCACCAGTCTCCGCTTATTCCGCAGCTCCTGCTGTGAGTTACAAATATGAGCAACGACACCGGTATCAAATACCCAGGAGTTACTACGAGTAATGGTAAGGTACACATCAATTACATGTATATCACATATGCCTTTAGTGTTGCCGGCCTTCTTGTCCGCTAAGTATTTGGGGCAGTTCGGCTTCCAGTGACCCTTCCCTTTGCAATAAAAGCACTCAGTCTCAGGCTTGGGTCCATTCCTTGACTTCTTCCCGGCAACTGGCTTACCGGGCGCGGCAACATCTTTGCCGTCCTTCTTGAGATTCTTATTACCCTTGCCCTTCTTGAACTTGGTGGTTTTATTGACCATCAACACTTGATGTTCTTTCTTGATTTCTACCTCTGCCGACTTCAGCATTGAAAATACTCCAGGAATAGTTTTCACCATCCCCTGCATATTGTAGTTCATCACAAAGCTCTTGTAGCTCGGTGGGAGCGACTGAAGGATTCTGTCAATGACCGCCTCGTCTGGGAGGTTAATGTCCAACTGGGACAGGCGATTGTGCAACCCAGACATTTTGAGTATGTGCTCACTGACAAAACTATTTTCCTCCATCTTACAACTATAGAACTTGTCGGAGACCTCATATCTCTCGACCCGGGCATGAGCTTGGAAAACCATTTTCAGCTCCTCGAACTTCTCATATGCTCTGTGTTGCTCAAAACGCTTTTGGAGCCCCGGTTCTAAGCTGTAAAGCATACCGCACTGAACAAGGGAGTAATCATCACCACGTGACTGCCAAGCGTTCATAACGTCTTGGTTCTCTGGGATGGGTGCATCACCTAGCGGTCCTTCTAGGACATATGCTTTCTTGGCAGCTATGAGGATGATCCTCAGGTTCGGGACCCAGTCTGAATAGTTGCTGCCATCATCTTTCTGCTTGGTTTTCTCTAGGAATGCATTGAAGTTCATGTTGACATGAGCGTTGGCCATTTGATCTACAAGACATTTTTGCAAAGATTTTAGACTAAGTTCATGATAATTAAGTTCATCTAATCAAATTATTTAATGAACTCCCACTCAGATTTGACATCCCTCTAGTCATCTAAGTGTTACATGATCCGAGTCGACTAGGTTGTGTCCGATCATCACGTGAGACGGAGTAGTCATCATCGGTGAACATCTTCATGTTGAGCGTATCTTCCATACGACTCATGTTCGACCTTTCGGTCTCTGTGTTCCGAGGCCATGTCTGTACATGCTAGGCTTGTCAAGTTAACCTAAGTGTTTTTGCATGTGTAAAACTGTCTTACACCCGTTGTATGTGAACGTAGGAATCTATCACACCCGGTCATCACGTAGTGCTTCCAAACGAGGAACTTTAGCAACGGCGCAAAGTTAGGGGGAACACTTTCTTGAAATTATTATGAGGGATCATCTTATTTACTACCATCATTCTAAGTAAACAAGATGCATAAACATAATAAACATCACATGCAATTATATAGTAGTGATATGATATGGCCAATATCATATAGCTCCTTTGATCTCCATCTTCAGGGCTCCATGATCATCTTCGTCACCGGCATGACACCATAAAAGGAATGCCATAGTCGGGCATCTCAGCGACACCACATAAAGGGCTTGTAAAAGCAATGCCACAGTCGAATGTCTAAGCGACATCAGAGAAAGGGCTTATAAAAGAAATGCCACAGTCAGACGTCTGAGCGACATCACAGAAAGGGCTTATAAAAGAAATGCCACAGTCGGACGTCTGAGCGACATCACAGAAAGGGCTTATAAAAGAAATGCCACAGTCGGACGTCTGAGTGACATCACAGAAAGGGCTTATAAAAGAAATGCCACAGTCGGACGTCTGAGCGACATCACAGAAAGGGCTTATAAAAGAAATGC
>NC_041389.1:51893588-51893920 GCF_002162155.2 Triticum dicoccoides
TCGGGCGTCTCAGCGACACCGCATAAAGGGCTTATAAAAGAAATGCCACAGTCGGATGTCTGAGCGACATCATCGAAAGGGCTTATAAAGGAAATGCCACAGTCGGACGTCTGAGCGACATCATAGAAAAGTCTTATAAAAGAAATGCCACAGTCGGACGTCTGAGCGACATCACAGAAAGGGCTTATAAAAGAAATGCCACAGTCGGACGTCTGAGCGACATCACAGAAAGGGCTTGTATCAGAAGTAAATAATGAATTAGTCCATCCACAAGAATAAACTTTTAACCGGATTTAAAACTCATGTAGTCCACCGGGTTTTGTCACTGAGGC
>NC_041389.1:51894369-51901718 GCF_002162155.2 Triticum dicoccoides
CGACATCACAGAAAGGGCTTATAAAAGAAATGCCACAGTCGGACGTCTGAGCGACATCACAGAAAGGGCTTGTAAAAGAAATGCCACAGTCGGATGTCTGAGCGACATCACAGAAAGGGCTTATATCAAATGTAAATAACAAGTATGCCACAGTCGGACGTCTGAGCGACATCACAGAAAGGGCTTATATCAAAAGTAAATAACGGGTTAGTCCATCCACAAGAATAAAATTTTAACCGGATTTAAAACTCATGTAGTCCACTGGTTTTGTCACTGAGGCTGATATCTGACAAGATAAGATGAACACCGTACTTGGACATGTACAAGATGATTTAAAGGATTTGTGACTCTGCAGAGTTTGTACTAACTGACCACAGCCAACGGATTTCCGTAGCCACGAAGGACTAGTTCCGTTTATGGTATTTCGGTAGAAACACATTTAACCAGTACACACCCATTCCATCTCACGATGCCAGGAATCACCCTAGACAACATCCAAGAAAACTTTGAGACGGGGAGGTCACAACCTCGAATAGCATGGGATCAAATTTCTATACACGCGCTCTAAGGGGTGCCCCCCTCTCGGTCCCAACCGGAAACACCCATGCCCCCTGACCGGATGACGGGCTTTAATCCAGGGCCATGGAACCCTCATCCCGGCCTCTCTATTTGGTGTGTACCAGGAAAACAGTTTGCAACTTACTAAGCCATATTCCTTGCTGGAAAACATGTGGCAGCACAGGAAAGGAAATGAATGGGAATGTGATTTGATTCACGATGACACTGAAGTCACATAGACTGGCATAAGACTGTCATGCCACAACACTGCCATCTTACCCATCCTCATGCCATCACATGGCCATGCAAATATGTATCCAACAACATATGGCTTTCCGAAACTTACTTTCCACTTCTGTGCATGAAATATAACATTCAAAGAAATGTTCATAAACATGCCATGAAACTCCTAAATGCAAACATGCAACAAACACTCATCGTATCAAGATTTCAAACATGCTTGCCTGGTTCGGAGTAGTCGGAGTCTAACTGGGTGAAGTTCGCGGCTCCGTCACCTCCTCCGGTATCTACGGTATAAGAAAATACGCACGTAACGTAAATACCGCGAGGTGCACAAAAGGATTCTGCAAAAATTCTCAAATAAATCTGATAAAAAGCTAGACAAAATTTTAAAGAGAACAGAAAAAGAATCAAATAAAAATCCTTTTCTGTTTAAAAGTTATAAGGGTTTTGATTCAGGGACCTTTTTGTAATGAAATAGAAAACTCTCAAGGGGTTCTGCAGAAAAGTCCAGAAAATGATTCGTTTAAAAAAAGAATGAGAGACTGACAGGTGGGTCCCACCCGTCAGGTTTGAATATTCAAACGAGGGAGACGGGGCTCATCAGCGCCCGAGAGCTGCGGTGGTCGCCAGCGGTGATCCACGGCGAGGCAAGGGGATCGGGTGGTACCTCCGTGTTCAGTACGTCCTTCCCCGTCGGTGGATGGTGGTGGTGGTCGCCAGCGAGCACTGTGTCGACGGTGGCATTTGCTCCGGCGAACGGTGGTTCGGGAAGTCGTGGACCTCGCCGGAGAGAGCTGCGGGGGGTCAAATTGGAGTGGGGGTTAGTCTCCTAGAAGTGTCATGAGGCTACGGGTAAGTCTAGGGCGGTGGAGGAGTTCTCACCGGAGAGAACGATGCCGGAGCCCGAGGCGGACGGAGGTGGCTGGAGTGGAGGAAGGAGGGCCCCTCGAGGCTCTTCCAGTGGCTAGGCGGGGTCTGGTGAGGTGGTGGAGATGTGCGGGGTCAAGAGCGAGCTCGGAGGCGCTATTTATAGCCGGCCCGAGGCGGTTGCCGTGAACGGGATAAGTCCGGCGAGCGATTACAGCGGCGCTGTGGCTGGACGGTTGGTTTAGAGGCTTGAGCATCGTCTGGATGGAGCACTGGTTCCATTCCAGTGTCTAACTCAGCATGGCAGGGGCGGTTACGGCCTGTCCCCGACGGAACGGCCGTACGGCACGTCGGCGGCTGAGAGCGTGCCCTGAGCGTGCCAGGCCACGGCGACGGTGCTGCATGCGTGCGCTGGCAAGGGAGACGGCCACGCGGAGCCTTCAGGTGGCTCGGGCGGTGCCGAATGGCGTTATGCCGCAGGATGCCCCCTGTCGGCTGCCACGGGAGGTTCTGCCACCGCGGAAGACGCCGGCGCAGGCGGGCCAGGGTGCCACCGACGCCAGTAACGAGCCAAGCGCGCGTGCGGTGCTCCGGACAGGGAGGAGGGGCCGTGCACAACACTCCAGGCGCACAGTCGACATGTGACTGAACTCTAACGAAGAAACGACACTGAACTTACTGAATTTTTTGAAGATGTACAGTAACAGTGCAGGCCAGGTGTTCGACAGAATGATTTTGGCATGTGGGGATTTTTCCTTGAGCTGGTTTTTGGTGGAGTGGTCTCTCATTGCAACTGGGGGTTGCCTGAATTTTGGTGGAATTTCTGGAGAAGTGGAGATATGAATTTCACCAAATTTGACAAATCTGGTCCAAACTTGCAGAGGGTGAATTTTGAAAATTTTGAAAAGGAGAAGAGTGGATCTTGATGGTTCTAGGTTGTGGGTGCTAAGGACTATCCAGAGGAGTTGAGTTGAGATCAAAGTTCAAAGGCATTAAGGTACTTGCTTTGCAAATTACCTAGGCTCAAAATAAAGGAAAGAATTGTTTTGGGAAAAGAAATAAATGAGATAAAATCCAAAAATGGATTTAACTAGTTGGGACAGAATGTTTGGGTTGTCCCAAAGTGGAAGGAGGGGTTTTGGGAGAATTTTACCACAAGAGGCATGGTAAAACAAGAATGGATCAAAACCAAAGAAAATCCCAAAACCAAAAAGGTTTTCTTTTTAGAAGAAACTAAATCCAAGAAAAGATTTAGAGAATGAAAACTCAGAAGAGAGGTTTTTAAGAAGAGTTTAAATGACCTTCTTTAAACCAAGCAAGGCTCTTGCTGAAACCAAAAACAAAACAAAAAATTGGAGTGTCACACAATATCTCATTTCCCCGTACGTAGAAAGGGTCGAAGCGCGGATCTTTACCAATGACATATGTACCTAAAAGCACCAAGTTAATATTAGAAGATAAACACCAATTGTATAATGATGTAGTACAACACTCTTTTATAATATCTTATAACATCCAATATACTCACATATTAGATGAATTAACATCTTATATTATGGGCCGGAAGGAGTTTATTGCATTCTTACAAATTATCGGCTGATTAACTACTGTTGTATCCATGGGTTAGAGTTAGTTTGAGCTAGTTCGGGCTCAAATAGCCCTAAAGTAGATCAAAACATGAGGGCTCTTTGAGATAGTTGCATCTATAACCCACACAAAAAAACTACCCAACCAAAGAGATGGTAATTGGAGCTAGTTCTCCTAGTCTATTTATTGTCAATCTAAGTATCTAACCCTGTCATCCAAACACCTCTTTGGATGGAGTTAGTTCAGGGTTAGTCATGAGCTACAAATTAACTCTAACCTCTAAGCTAAGTTGAGTATCCAAACAGGGTTGTGTTGTTGTTGTTGCTGCTATTCTACGTGTATCTAGACATCATCAGAACATTAAGGTAACAGTCTTCCATGTTGATATGTAGCCTAGTATTGCATATATAGACATTAAGTATAGTGCATGTTGCTATGTCGCCTCAGATATATTACATATGGACCTAGTTAACCTAACAATTGAAAGGATCGAGAAGAGGTGTCTAAAGGGGTGATTAGACCCTCAACAGACAAAGTTGGCAGTCTTTATGTTTTTCAATTTGAGGTGGTAGATTAACACAATTTCAAGCATACACAATACAATTCAAGCAAGCATGCAAAAGAGTATATGAGCAGCAGAAAGTAAGGCATGCAACTTGCAAGAAAGTAACGGGATGGGATTGGAGTGTGCAGACGCAATTGGAGACTTATTTTTGGCGTGGTTTCGATAGGTGGTGCTATCGTACATCCACATTGATGGAGACTTCAACCCACGAAGGGTAACGGTTGCACGATTCCACGGAGGGCTCCACCCACGAACGGACCACGAATAATCAACCTTGTCTATCCCATCATGGCCATCGCCCATGAAGGACTTGCCTCACTAGGGTAGATCTTCACGAAGTAGGCGATCTCCTTGCCCTTACAAACTCCTTGGTTCAACTCCACAATCTTGACAGAGGCTCCCAAGTGACACCTAACCAATCTAGGAGACACCACTCTCCAAAAGGTAATAGATGGTGTGTTGTTGAGGAACTCCTTGCTCTTGTGCTTCAAATGATAGTCTCCCCAACACTCAACTCTCTCTCACAGATTTGGCTATGGTGGAAAGATGATTTGAGTGGAAAGCAACTGGGGGAAGGCTAGAGATCAAGATTCATATGGTAGGATTGGAATATCTTGGTCTCAACACATGAGTAGGTGGTTCTCTCTCAGAGAATGAGTAGTGGAAGTGTAGGTTTGTTCTGATGGCTCTCTCCACGAATGAAGAGTGGGTGTAAGGGTATATATAGCCTCCACGCAAAATCTAACCGTTACACACAGATTCCCAAAATCGGTGGGACCAAATCAGCAAACTCGGTCAGACCGATTTAGTTCAGAATGTGAAGGTTAGGATTTTCGGTGGGACCGATATAGTCATCTCGGTGGGACCGATGTGCAGGGGTTAGGGTAAAACCTCAACTCGGTTTGACCGATTACTCAAACTCAGTGGGACCAATTTTGGTAATAAGTAAACAAAGGATTGGTCAAGCAAACTCGGTGGGACCGACTGCCCAAACTCGGTTACACTGAAAATGTTGCATCTGATCACAGAGAGATTGCAAGACCATCTCGGTGAGACCGAGATCCCATCGGTGAGACCGGAGTAACTAGGGTTTGGCAGTGCCTGAAGAAGATGAACTCGGTGGCGCCGGATAGATCAAATCGGTGGGGCTGAGTTTGTCATTTAGGTTTAGGACATTTGTGGATGTGAGAAAGTGGCTGAGGGTTTTGGAGCATATCACTAAGCACTTTGAGCAAGCAAGCCATTAAGCAACACCTCATCCTCTTTTAATAGTATTGGCTTTCCTATGGACTCAATGTGATCTTGGATCACTAAAATAGAAAATGCAGAGTCTTGAGGTTTTGCCAATATTTGTCCTTAGCGTCTTGAAAGAGTTCCACATCCTCCTGTCCATGTCCATGCCACTCCAATGTAGAACTTTTCTGAAATGCACTAGGTAGAAGTATTAGTCCAACAAGAGATATGTTGACATTGATTACCAAAATCACCAAGGGAGCACTTGTGCTTTCAACGATAAAATGGGTTTCAGATATATTCAGTTAAAAGTCCGACTCACCGATTAGTCCCTTATCAGCCCCCGGCCTATATGGTATCAGCTACCGATATCCTGAACAGTGAACATATATAAGCCATGGGATGAAACTAACCTCGATGGAAAATAGCAGTCGTTCCCAAAAATGTCCTGTGTAGGGACATCGAGAAGCATGTTAAGCAGAACAGGCTAAACATCAACCAAAGTTATCTATGGTGGACAAAATAATCTCCAAAAGATAGCTTCAGTGTGCAGGTTTAAGCATGCTAGTAAAGCAAAACAAGTGAAAAGGTGTGTTAACTACTACAGGCCTAACATTTAACAACAAGCAAACATAGAAATTCAAACTGGTATTGTGTCGGTCTAAGTACACTGGTTTTTGTTAAATAAAAATGGAAAGGCTGTTTAACTACAAGATGCAACAACCAAATGTAGTCATTCATGCCCTGTTTGTTTCAGCTTCACTTGGATTTTAATCACCTATGGATTCGCTTCAGTGGCGAAGCTGTTTCTGTGAATCGGCTTCACCACCGAAGTACACTTTGAGGTGCTTCAAGAAATTGCACTAAAAATGACCCAAATCCAGATTCATCTTCACTGGCAAAGCTGATTCCAAATAGCTATTTGTTTTGGATTCCAGATTCGGCTTCACTGGCAAAGCTGAATCTGGTCCCAGAATCCGAAACAAATAGGGCCATAGTGGTATTGTTGAAACTGGTACTGATGAAATTGAATTGCGCAGTTCAAACTTGCACATATAGAACATCACCTTGTGAATAACTGGAATGAAGAAGGCATACTACGAACAACCAAAGATAGCTTTTGAAACTGGACATATGCTAACTACAAACAACAGAACAATCAAAAAACTTTAAAAGAGGCATATGCTAGCTATAACAGGCTTAACAGCAAGCAAATATATGCATTCTTATCGGTATGTTTAAAACTGGATTGATGAAATGTACTGCATATTAAATATCATACAGAGCATCGCATTGCGAACAGCTGAAATAAACAAGGCATACTGCAATCAACCCGATATAGCAATTAAAACTGGACATATTCTCACTACACTACAAAAAGGGACTCAACCAAATAAATCATGAGTTTCCCCCTATGAAGAGGCACGGAAAAACAAATCATGGGTTTCCTCACTTGTCACAGATGGGCTCGTTCCCGTGGGAAGAGCACGGGTCCTGGATGCGCTCCATGTTGTCGCGGATGGGCTCCTTCCCCTTGGAAGAGCACGACTGTAGGGTGCCCTCCCTAATGTCGCAGACGGGCTCTTTCCCCTTGGAAGAGCAGATGGGCTCTTTCCCCTTGGAAGAGCCGGAGAGGGTGCCCTCCTCGTGGTCATCATCGATCAGGTCTGACTTGGAAGCTGTGGATCCCAAGCCAGCGTCACAGAATGTGTCCTTCAGATGTGACAAAAGGGGCTCGATGGCGATGTAGGATGGCAAGTTGTTGACAGCGAGCCATAGGAGATAAGCAGCGGGGCCATGCATGAGATCGGCGGCCGTTGAACCCGATGGGTTGGGGGTGGGCCACTTAACCTCTGACATAGCCTGCCTCAGGCCATCGCTGTCGATGACCTCGATGTCGTAGCTGGCGAAAGAGATATGCCCGCAAACTCTAGCCCGCTACTTGAGTTTCTGCTGCCAGTAATGGTCGTCAGCTTCCTCGGTGACATCGGGCGAAGAGACCCCGATACACCTCTTTTGGGCCAATCGCTCCTTGAGCTCCATGGGAAGCGTAGCCGGGCTTAGGATGCAACGCTCTAGAGTGGGGGATGGGGATGGGGATGGGGATATGGGGAAAAGGGGTGTTCGGCAGGCGTCATCTAAGAAACTCAGGGCGGCCTTGGTATGGAGATCGGTGGGTAAGTTGCACAAGCAAATCGGTAGATGTTGACGATGGAGGTCTCACGGCGGCGGCGGCGGGGACCTTACTAGGGTTTCGAGTGAGGGAGGGGGTGTGTGTGTGCGCGCACGTACGCTC
>NC_041389.1:51901973-51902659 GCF_002162155.2 Triticum dicoccoides
TGTGTGTGTGTGTGGAGGGGGGACGGGGGGTGTTTGAGGAAATGACGCGGGTACTGAAAATTTTACAATGCGGGACTCAAACATAGGAGTGAAATGCCGGGGCTAATGAAAATTTTGATGATGGTGCATTGCACACGGTCCGGAGATAACAACCATGTGTTATGAAACAGAAAAACCCTCAAGGCGGGCAGATATTTTCTAGAGATGCAGGCGGGATTGGGAAGAAGAAACCCGCACATGGTCCGGAGATAAAAACCGTTGTTATGAAACACAAAAACCCTCCTCGAGGCGGGCAGATATTTTCAAGGGATGCAGGTGGGATTGTTAAGAAGAAACATCGACACGGTCCGGAGATAACAACCGTGTGTTATGAAATAGAAAAACCCTCGAGGCGGACAGATATTTTTGAGAGGGGGAGCCTCGTGGAGCCCAATGTACTATGCAGATGTGTGTGTGACAAGGGCACCGTCATGGCACACAGTTAGTTTGAGTGAACCGTGTCTGTTGCGTCATCCAACTTGTCTAATGTTCATAAATTTGGCGAAAAATGACGCGGGAGAGGGTCAGAACACGAACACACTTGCATGTGGACCAAATTTATATGTATGAAAAGGGTGTTTGATTTTCAAATACCAAATGCAACTTCGATGTCACACCTATCTCACAAAGCGCATGATGTTGCTTGC
>NC_041389.1:51903556-51915725 GCF_002162155.2 Triticum dicoccoides
TAAGCTATGAATGCCCACCAACTGAGGTTCACCTAGCAAAGTGCAAAGTATCACCCCCCCCCCCACACACACACTTTTAGTCGGCGGGCCAAAGAGGCATCTCACCAAGATTGATCGTAAAACAGACCAAGAATAATCCACCTTGGTCGTACAACACCTCTCTTGTTGCTGGTCAAAGTGATGGTCGTTCATGCGACCCCAGATAGGCTAGCTCGCCAATAATCACGCAAGTAGCTAGTCCCCGAAGACAACCACTGCATGCGTGTGGACCAAACATATGTATGGATCAGGTGTGTTTTTTAGTACACAATGGAACAACTTTGATGTGGCACCATGATTTCAAACTAGAAATCCACACACTGAGTGAGGGTTAGGTTGATGATGCATATGTATGTTACACCACACTTCAAGCCGACGACGGGGATTCATGCATGCATGCGTGCATAGTATATGCGCTCAAAACTTTAATTAGGCCTGAATCTCACCATGACCTATACTACGATAACACGAACCAAATGAAGAATCTGCCATGGTAACCTATCTTGTTGTCGGTCAAGGTGATCATGGATGTCCATGAGGGCCCATGAATATATAGGCTTGTCGCCGATAGCCACGCGAGGGAGTGTACCATTCGAAGACAACCACTACATGCATATGTATGGAGGTGATGCATGGATGCATGTTTCAATACCATTTCACAAAATTGATGTGGCGCGTGCGTCGAAAATCATACACTCCCCCCACACAGAGCGAGATCGGTTCATGACGTGTTGTTGTACTAGCCACTTCGACTCGATGGGAGGCATGCATGCGTACACATGCATGCGTCTGTGCTCATATTACCCACTCTCATTGTCAGGCAAAAAGTAGTGATGGACCAAGTGGGCCCACACATGGAAAGCATCGATATCGCTGATAACCACTTAAGTGGGTGGGAGAGGACAACCACCATCGCTTTGCAAGTGGGCTAAACATATGTTGAGTATAATACCTAAAATGCACCACTTTGATGTGCCACACATGCCTCAAAAACCGTAAACCATGCGCCCACACAGAGCGAGGTTCATGAAGCGTACTACATATGATGGTCCCCTTCCCCCTCTTTAACACATACTATATGCTCCTACCATAATACAACCCAAAAAGAATCCTCATCGGTGGTGAAATTAATTAACCTCTCCCGATGTAGGTCAAAGTGATGCACATACATCGAAGATGGCCTCATGGGGCCACAGATGGAAGCATCACACGTGAGTGTCCTAGCTAGGATAACCACCGCCTGCATGCATGTGGCACAAAGAGGTATTGTGTGATGTTTGAATAGCCATTTTCACAATCTTGATGTGGCACGTGCCTCGGAAACCGAAAAGTCCCGACACTGAGTGAGGTGTACTTTTTCACAGACGCGTACGTATAGTATATATGCTAGTCCCCTCCCACCTCTTTGATGCGTACTATATACCACCATAACACAAACAAGAAAGATTCTACCTTGCTGGTCAAATTCACCTCACTACCGGTTGTTCGTCAAAGTGATGGACGACGACCTCGCAGGCCCACAAAAAGCGTCATACGCGAGTATCGAGTGTCGTGTAGGACAACCATCGACCGCATGTGGCCAAAACATGTATGTATGAAAGGGTTGTGTAATGTTTTAAATTACGAATTCACAACTCTGATGTGGCACCGGCCTGCCTAACAAAACGGCCAACCCACACGGTGGCTCACAACTTGTAGTGTACTGCGAGCCACTCGCCACCCCCAGACGCACACACCCACACACACCGCAAATCCACCGCAACTGCGATGCATGTTAAATTAATTATCCCATGGTGAACATATATATGTTACCAAAGGAGGGACATTTTAATTTCGAAAAAGATCAGAGATCATTAAGACATTTTAGTACATTAATTGATTGATTTTCTATGGTATAATGTGCAAAAATCAAATTTGAGTTATATGCACACGTGACAGTGCACCTAAATGGATTGGAAAAACACATGTGTCTCACTGGGTGCATGTTTACTCCCCGTGCAACAAATTTCAAACAATGAGAATCTTGATTTTTAAATTCTAGTACATCCAAAACTTATTTGAAGTTCATGAAACTTATCATGTTGTCATATGGACACCAATACAAAGTTGCATTGTACTTTTTTTGGTCAAATTTGAGACCAGTTTTGATGTAATCTTTATCTAATTACAAATGGGAGATTATTAATAATTGTGAACCAATATCCCAAATGGACTATTTATTCGAACCGTGAGCGTTAGACCAACAATGGATACGTGCCATGCTTCGGTTAAGCCAAAAATAAAGTGGCATCATTAATCATCCAAATAGAAAAACAATATACGTGCCTCCACGCGACCCGTGTACCGTGCGAGAAGGCATGAGTTGACGAGATGCAAGCGAGTAGTCCGCCGCGCAGGCAGACCGAGAGACATGCGTGCATGTGTGTGAATCGATGGAGGCATGCTCGCTGCATAGTGTCATTGGGAGGCGTGAGAGTAGCTGTGTGAAACGACGGTAGGCATGCTAGCAATCCGGTGCGCAAGATCACTGGGAGGTGAGCCAGCGGTTTAACTACCGCCCATCTCTCTCCAACTACTCCATATTAATGGTGCGCCCGAGCGGCAGCACCCCCCATCCTCGCGACAAACACAATCCCCTCTCTCCGATTGTATCCTCGACGCTGCTCTCAGTCATCAAAGCCATCAGTGTATGAGGATGCCGCCGAAGTGCCTCATCGAAGGGAGTGGCGACGTCGGGGCTGCTAAAGCACCAGAGCACGGCGTGGAGATGGATACAGAGGTTGCCATCATGGCCGGCAAGTTATCGCTGCAACCTAACATCGTCGACGGCGTCG
This sequence comes from Triticum dicoccoides, assembly GCF_002162155.2. Classification (NCBI taxonomy): domain Eukaryota; kingdom Viridiplantae; phylum Streptophyta; class Magnoliopsida; order Poales; family Poaceae; genus Triticum; species Triticum dicoccoides. The sequence goes on from NC_041389.1 coordinate 51,906,430, forward strand.
AGTTCCACAGCCGGAAGCGGAGTTCCACACCGACTCCGGCGACGACTGGGGCAACGACTCCGATGACCACTCCGGTGACGACTCCGATGACGATGGACAACTGGTTAGTCATCTATACCCATTTATGTGTCAAATAGATCCCAGGATTTCTCTGGTTACTCCTGCCTCCCCCTTTTTGGAATAGAAATCCTATGGTGATGTTCTCCCAGTCCATGAAATCTGAGTAAGTTTCGTTAGAACCGTGTAGCATATTGGTTGTTTGAATGGTACAAGTGATAAGTGATTAGTTGTTTCGTCTATGGAAATGATTTCTGCTAGTAATCCAACTAGGGGTAGTGTTCGTGCTAATAGTTCCTAGCCAGGACTTGAAAATTGATTTTGAATGACCTACATATGTTTGTGCCATTATTTTCTTCAAGATTGGTCTGTACATAGACGAATGTGCTTAAAAATTGAACCATAATATCTGGATATGTATAAATAAATAGCCATAAATTCCTAATCCTACTTCACGGCATGTAATCGTTGATTTGATGCCAATTTTTGGCAACTGCCAAATGTTTGCTAGAGATTAGTTTGTAACCATTAATTTGACGCCACATTTTTTTACTATTTGTATAGCTGTTGTCTGACGATGTGGACAGTGAGGATGAAGAAGTCCAGAGGAGGTACAAGAGGCAAATCCTGAGGGAGCTTTATTCGTGAATGCCTAACAGGTGTATTAGGACCTGGAACGGCAGCTATCGATGTCCATTTTGCAACCACAAGCTTCATGATGCGTATCAAAGTGTTCTGGCGCATGCAAGAGGACGGGCTGTTGGCTCCTTCAAGCAGAAGTATGCTTGCAGGTTGGAGCACGGCGTGTACGCCGAGTACCTGGAGAAGGTTAAGGATCATGCCGGCTTTTGAGATAAGCTATGTACGCTTGAGCATGCTGACGGTTGAACTCTGCTTGTGTACGTGTATGCTTATTATCTATGTCTGGGTATGTTTAATCTATGTTTACTTATGTCTAACTGTGGGATATGGATGCAATCAGTTCGCTTGATGGAATCTACCTCCGTCCTCGTTTATTGGTCCCCTTTGTAATTTGTGTTAAATGTTAAACAAAGATTTAATTGACAAAATGATAGTGCAGGTCAGCAAAAATTATATCGTTGGATGCGTATTCGAACATAATGTTCAATGATATAATTTTTGGTGACATGCATAAACATTTATTAGTCAAATATTTGGTCGAAATTGGTACAAATTACAGAGGGGACCAATAAACCAGGACGGAGGTAGTACGTCAATCACACATGGTTCCCAAATTGGAACCGTGTGCAATGACTTTCATTTTGCCTGTTGCTTCAATCACACATGGTCCCAAAATTGGAACCATGTGCAATGACTTTCGTTTTGCGTCTTGCATCAATCACACACGGTTGGCTCTAGCAAACTATTTCCTCCGAAATTCTTTGTGGGATAGAAAACCATCACCACTCAATTCTAAAAAAGAGAAAAGAAAACCCTCTCCATCACCACGTCACAAAAACCCTCACCCCCGCCCGCCACCCCATGCCTCCGGTCCCCATTCACACCTGCACAAGCTCCTCCGCGTCTATGCATGGCACCACCTATCATGGCAGTAACCACTTAGCTCGACACCTGCCACCGCCGCCAGGCTATCGGCAAACCCCATCGCATTTCGCCACTTCCTCTTGCCGCCGCCTATCACCATCGACTTTCTCGATGTTGCTCGCGGTCGACCTAGCGCCGCTCGGTTAGGGAATCTGCCATCCTGAGAGTTTTTCTCATGGACGACAAGGTAACTAATTTAATGAGATATTATCTCATCTCTCATCCTAGTTCATCTGCCTCCTTTAATCACCCAACGAAAATCGTGTGAATTCATTTTTATTCGTGCTGATTTGAGGGTTTTCTTTCATTTATAGAGTGTACAGTGCACCGACACATCAGGACCTTGCGACCTCCGCCAGAGATTTCATTTCACCGTACCAGATGACTTCAGCATGTGCATGGTATGTTCAATTTCACCCTAAATCGATTGGCATGGCCTACTTTCCTGAAGATATTCTAAATATTGCTGCATTTGGATAAAAGGTGCCACATGCACCATATAAGTCAAAGGCGATTTTTTTCCTCTTCTTTCTATATTAGGCAAATTAATGATGTATTGTTCTTCCGATTACTCTCATATTTCCATGACATCATGTTTACCCTATCTGTTTACTTATAGATTTTTGTCCTTTGATTTCAACTGATGTACAATTCTTTCAATTTGGGCCCATATTTGCATGTTACCATATTTTATTTAACAATCCTACCATTTTCTGTAGTGCATCCCTTGCTATGCAATAGATTATGTAGTGCACAATTTTTCCCTCTACATAGATCAAGGCTCCACAGATGTCATACTGCACACAAACCATGGATTTACAATCGTTCCTACTGTAAGACTTGATGAACATGGTGACTCCTATTTTGGCACTGGCTTTTGGAAAGGAATTTCTAAGTTTTATGTACTGAAAGATGGCACTAAAATTGGACTGCACATAAAAGGGCCTGGTCATGAGATATATGCTAACTTCCCCGACAAAATCATCTGTCCTGAGTTTATTCGAAGTATGTTTTCTTCTCAACTATCTGCATGTTGACTTACCCGGCAATGTTAAATAAATTGTGTAGTATTTAAGCAACCAATTGTTATTCCCTTTTCTTACTATATTCCTACCTAATAACTTCTAGTTACCAATACACTTTTCTATTGCCCTATTTTAACTAAATATTCCATGTACTCTCATTTCTATCAGAAAGTGCCGTTGACAAGGAGACTCCGGAGGTGAAGAACAGGGCTACCAACAAGCGGAGATGAGGCGAGCTAGAACCGCAAGCGACTCTAGCAGGCATAGAATTCATCAACAGCCTCCCCGATCATATGTTGACAGTCATCATCTCCCTCCTCCCAATCAAATGTGGGGCACGGAAAACTGTCCTTTCCCGGCGGTGGCGCCCCCTATGAAACTTCACCCCTCACGACCTCATCGACACCCCCGAGCTCTGCCATGGCTATCGCAAAAGCTTGGATGCGTTCTCCAAGATCCTTGGAATTCACCCTGGCCCAACTAGGGGGCTTAGAATGGGCAAGTTCTATTCCAACGGCAGGGACCGAGCCAAGCTTGATGACTGGTTCGGATCCCCGGCCCTAGATCAGCTCGAGGAGCTCACTTTTGATGATGGGCATATGCGCTTGCTGCCAACATCCGCGCTCCGCCTCGCGCCCACGCTACGTGTAGACAAGTTCAGGAACTGCCATCCCCCCTAATGACGCATGAGGAAGTCCTGGATAAGGGGGTCCTTGGATAGTCGTACTATATACTTTGGCCGGACTGCTGGACTATGAAGATACAAGATTGAAGACTTTGTCCCTTGACTGGATGGGACTCTCCTTTTCATGGAAGGCAAGCTTGGCGATTCGGATGTGTAGATATCCTTCTTTGTAACCGACTCTGTGTAACCCTAGCCCCCTCCGGTGTCTATATAAACCGGAGGGTTTAGTCCATAGGACAAGAACGACAATCATAATCATAGGCTAGCTTCTAGGGTTTAGCCTCTACGATCTCGTGGTAGATCAACTCTTGTAATACTCATATCATCAAGATCATTCAAGTAGGAAGTAGGGTATTACCTACATCGAGAGGGCCCGAACCTGGGTAAACATCGTGTCCCCCGCTTCCTGCTACCATTAGCCTTAGACACACAGTTCGGGACCCCCTACCCGAGATCCGCCGGTTTTGACACCGACATTGGTGCTTTCATTGAGAGTTCCATTGTGTCATCGCGATAAGGCTTGATGGCTCCTTCAATCATCAGTAATGATGCGGTCCAGGGTGAGGTTTTTCTCCCGAGACAAATCTTCGTATTCGGCGGCTTCGTGCTGCGGGCCAACTCGCTTGGCCGTCCGGAGCAGGTCGACAGCTACGCCTCTGGCCATCAGGTCATGTTTGGAAACTTGAACTACACCATCGACATCCGCGGAGACTTGATCTTCGATGAGTTCGAGCCTACGTCAGGAGCACCGAACAGTCATGACGTGCATGACTTAGATCTGCCCTCGGACGGTTTTCGGGATATCGCACCTACAGCTGCCCTGGCCCTTAATCTGGAGCAGATCGCGCCATCTGAGGACGGGTGGATGGACCCCGCCACAAAGGCCGCACACTCATCGGCGTTGGAGCCGAACATAGACTCCACCTCCAAAGAGATGTGTCACCGGACCCTCGGACTCATCTCCGGCGTGAGGTTCCGAACCGCGCACGCCCGTGCCTATTGAATCTGATTGGGCACCGACCATGGAGTTTACCTCCGCGGATATCTTTCAACACTCACCCTTGGGTGACGTGCTAAATTCATTGAGGTCCCTCTCTTTATCAGGAGACTCTTGGCCGAACTATGTCTGGCTCGAGTGGGAAGCGGACGATGAAGAAATTCGTCACCCACCCACCACCCACTTAATAGCCACTATCGATGACCTAACCGACACGCTTGACTTCGACTCCGAAGACATCGACGGTATGGATGATGATGCTGGAGATGAACGGGAACCACCACCCATGGGGCGCTGGACAGCCACCTCATCATATGATCTATACATGGTCGATACACCCAGGGAAAACAACGACAAAAAGGGTACAACGGAAGATAATCCCCTCGGGCAGAAACCAAAGCGACGGCGCAGGCGCCACTCTAAATCCAGCCACAGTAAAAATAGAGATAAGAGCGCAAGAAAAAATAACAACCCGGTCAACTCCAAAGGAAACGACAAAACCATGGACCCAGCAATGGAGCAGGACGAGCCAGGGGACGCCGAACATAGCCTGGAGCAGATGTCCGATCACGGCGATCCCGAGGGTAAAACTCATCAACCTGCCTCCGGACAGGAGGACAGTCCGGACGACGACGCATTCATCATCCCGGAAAAACATTTGGAACAAGAGAACCTCCACAGAAGGCTTATGGCCACCGCGAGGAGCCTGAAGAAGAAGAAGCAAAGGCTTAAGGCCGTGCAGGATACGCTCAACCGCATATGGAACAAAGTGCTAGACACTGAAGAAAAATACGGCGACGATCACCACACAAAGAGCTACCCAAAGCGCAAGCTGCTGCCCGAATTCGACGAGGAGGCCATAGAGCCCATTCCACCGAAGAATAATACGGCCGATCAGCCGGACCGACCACCCCGTGGCCGCGACAGGGCAGCTAATGATGCCGCACACAAGTCAGCACACGATTTATGCGAGCTCCTGGACAAAAAGGCCGGTGCGACTAGGTCCATCTATGGATCTAGAAAACATGCTCCAGCGCAAGATCATAGCCACCAAAATGATCATATTGATCGAATACCAGCTCGGAATCAACCCCGAACACAACAACCGTCGACAGCACGCCACGACACATCCAATTATAGGGGTGCTGCACACCCCCCCCCCCCTGTGCTTCACAGATGAAGTGCTGGATCATGAATTTCTAGAGGGATTTAAACCCGTGAATATAGAGGCATACGATGGGAACAACAGACCCTCGGGTCTGGATTGAGGACTTTATCCTTCATATCCACATGGCTCGCGGAGATGATCTCCACGCCATTAAATATCTACCCCTCAAGTTGAAAGGACCAGCTCGGCATTGGTTGAAAAGCATCCCCGAAAACTCAATTGGAAGTTGGAGGGAAGTTGAGGACGCTTTCAGGGCCAATTTTCAAGGGACCTATGTCCGACCTCCGGATGCAGACGATTTAAGTCACAGAATCCAACAACCCGGAGAGTCAGCCTGTAAGCTTTGGAATAGATTTCTCACTAAGAAGAATCAAATCATCGATTGTCCAGATGCCGAAGCCTTAGCAGCTTTCAAGCACAATATCTGAAACGAATGGCTCCCCAGACACCTCGTGCAAGAAAAGCCGAGGACAATGGCAGCCCTAACAAGCCTTATGGCCCGCTTTTGCACGGGAGAGGACAGCTGGTTGGCCCGTAGCGGCACCAGTGACCCAAGCACATCTGAAATCATGAATGGCAACGGGAAGCCGTGACGCAATACATACAAACGTTGAAGCAATGGAGATAGTCCAGATAACATGGCGGTCAACACCGGATTCAGGGGCTCTCGACCCGATCAACGGAAAAAACCATTTAAAGGCAACAGAGATGGACCGTCTAGCCTAAATAAGGTTCTAGATAGATTATGTCAAATTCATGGCACCCCCGAAAAGCCTGCAAACCACACCCACAGAGAATGTTGGGTCTTCAAGCAGTCCAGCAAGCTAAACGCCGAACACAAAGGAAGGGAGACGCTAAGTGAAGACGAGGATGAGCCTCACCAGAAGGAACACTGGAGGACAGAAAAAATTCCCACCAGAAGTCAAAACAGTGAATATGATTTACGCAACTCACATACCGAAGAGAAGGTGAAAACGCGCACTCAGAGACGTATACGCTGTAGAGCCCGTCACCCCCAAATTCAACCCTTGGTCGGCCTGCCCGATCACTTTTGATCGCAGGGATCATCCGACTAGTACCCGGCACGGAGGATCGGCTGCCTTGGTGCTCAACCCAATAATTGACGGATACCATCTCACCCGAGTCCTTATGGACGGCGGCAGTAGTCTTAATCTGATATATCAGGACACTGTCCGCAAGATGGGGATAGATCCATCAAGAATCAGCCAAAGTAACACTACCTTTAAAGGAGTAATACCAGGCGTCGAGGCCCGCTGCACGGGCTCTCTCGTATTTGAGGTTATATTCGGTTCTCCCGACAACTCAGAAGCGAAGAATTAATCTTCGCCATCGCTCCATTCTGAAGCGGCTATCACGCACTACTCGGAAGAGCGGCCTTCGCTCGCTTCAACACAGTACCGCACTACGCCTACCTTAAACTCAAGATGCCCGGTCCACGTGGCGTCATCACAGTTAGCGGAAACACAGAGCATTCCTTACGACGGAAGAATATGTGGCGGCTCTAGCAGCCGAACACTGAGCAGCCTCTCCAACCAGAATACATGATCGGTCGTCAAGACCACGGACACGGTTAGACGAGTCTGGTGCACCGCCGGTGGTAATAGCCCAGATAAACATGAGCTTGGGTCTATGGATATACCCCCGTAGGCGGTGCTAGGGGTTGCGCGCATGTAAAAAAGCCCATAGTTCGGCTTGACCCTATTAATACAAAAATAGATTCATTTTCACGGTTCATTGAGAATAACCAACTTTTCGCACGATTACACTAGACTCTTTTACCTGGGTTTTTCCTTTTTCCAGATGATCATCGTGCTACACCCTTCCAAGATACGGCACAACAGAGACAAAGACGCAGACATGCAGCAGGGCCCCGCTCAAAGGTTTCTCTTTAGATTAAGCCCCTGTGTAAACCTTCTTTAATGTCTCTTGTTGCTTGACACCCTCCGGGCACTTAACACACCTGAGAGGGATGCTGGCGTTATTGGCATTTCGCCACGACAAACCTATGCATGTATCTGGAAATTCAAGGCTGATTATTGAGGGTGTTAGTCAGCCCAGTATATGTTGTAGATTCCGAATACCTTAAGGAGTGTTCGGCATCGCGAGTTTGGCCTTATATGCATCAGCTCCAAATCATGTCTTTGGTCAAATGTTGGGTTTGCCCGGCTCCTGGGTTTTGCTACCTTACGTTCCATTTTATCGGCTAAGGCGGCCAAAGGAGAACTAATGTGATTGTGCCGTAGTTATTCTGGATGAGCACCTAAGTAGAGAAAGCCACTGTCATGATACAGCGAGAGACTGGTCAACCACTCGATGACTCAGAGGAATCTTTGCGATTCCTCCGCATTAACGAAGGACCGGTTTCCCGGTCATGTACGTACGTTCATTGTATCCGGATGAACGCAGAAGTACCAGGGGCTATATAGCAGCCCCACCGTTAAACTCCTATGGCTAAGTGAAAGTGTTAAAGCTATATAGTCCGATTGCCTAGTTCATCGTGCTATCACCTCCTTAATGGACCAAGATGTTGGATAAAGTGTGATTGTGCGCCTTTTTCAAACACCCCCGCATTATATGCATGGGGGCTGAAGCCGACGACTGCAAACTTTCAGGTTATATACATACATAAACGGCCGCACAGGAGGCACTATAATACTTTCAGGCAAAAGTATAAACACTGCCTTCGTAATCAAAATAGCATTGTTTTTACAATTGGGATACATGGGCTAGCTTCTAGGGTTTAGCCTCTACGATCTCATGGTAGATCAACTCTTATAATACTCATATCATCAAGATCAATCAAGCAGGAAGTAGGGTATTACCTCCATCGAGAGGGCCCAAACCTAGGTAAACATCGTGTCCCCAGCCTCCTGTTACCATTAGCCTTAGACGCACAGTTCGAGACCCCCTACCCAAGATCCGCCAGTTTTGACACCGACATTCGTGCTTTCATTGAGAGTTCCACTGTGTCGTTGCTACAACGCTCGATGGCTCCTCCAATCATCAGCAACGATGCGATCCAGGGTGAGACTTTTCTCCCTGGAAAGATCTTCGTATTCGGCGGCTTCGCACTGCGGGCCAACTTGCTTGGCCATCAGGAGCAGATCGATAGCTACGCCCCTGGCCATCAGGTCAGGTTCGGAAACTTGAACTACATGGACGACATCCGCGGGGACTTGATCTTCGACAGATTAGGGCCTATGTCAGGAGCGCCGAACAGCCACGACGGGCATGACTTAGATCTGCCCTCGGACGGTATTCAGACTATCGCACCTGCAGCTGCCCCAGCCTTTAATCTGGAGTAGATCGCGCATCCGAGGATGGGTGGATGGACCTCGCCACGGAAGCCGCACATTCATCGACGTTGGAGCCGAACATAGGCTCTCCCTCTAAGGAAACCTGTGTCACCGGACCCCCGGACTTGTCTCCGGTCTCAGGTTCCGGACCGCATGCGTCGGTTCCTATCAAATCTGATTGGGCACCGATCATGGAGTTTACCTCTGCGGATATCTTTCAACACTCACCCTTGGGTGACCTGCTAAATTCACCGAGGTCTCTCTCTTTATTAGGAGACTCTTGGCTGAACTATGTCCGGCTCGAGTGGGAAGCGTACAGCAAAGACATTCGTTACCCACCCACCACCCACTTAACAGCCACTGTCCATGACTTAACCGATGTGCTCGACTTCACTCCGAAGACATCGACGGTGTGGATGACGATGCAGGAGAAGAACAGGAACCGCCGCCCATCGGGCGCTGGACAGCCACCTCATCATAC
>NC_041389.1:51915936-51929951 GCF_002162155.2 Triticum dicoccoides
TGGACACTCCCAAAGCAAACCATGGCGATGAGGCAACAGAGGATAATCCCTTAGGGAAGCAATCAGAGCATGGACGTCATCGGCACCGCTCTAAGCCTCGCGATAGCAATACCGGCACAGGAGACGATAACAATCGAGATGGTGCCGAAGACGAGTACAATCCCGCCCAGCCCAACTTTGGCCAGGCCGAGCAAGAGGACGGGCAAGCTAGCCCAGATGAACAGGCAAAGGACGGAGACTTGGAGAACAATAATTATATGCCTCTCTTCGAAGATGAGGTAAGCCTCGGGGATGATGAATTCGTCGTTCCCGAGGATCCCGTCAAGCAGGAGCGCTTCAAGCGCCGGCTTATAGCCACTGCAAATAGCCTGAAGAAGAAGTAGCAGCAGCTCCAAGCTGATCAAGATCTGCTAACACATAGATGGACTGAGGTCCTAGCAGCCGAGGAATACGGACTCGAGCACCCAACCAAAAGTTACCTGAAGCACAGCTTGCTACCTCAACTTGAAGAGGAGGCACTAGAGCCTACAATACCAGCGCAGGACGAGGCGGACCGGCAACCTCGTGGCCAAGACAAAGCGGCGTATCAGCTCGAACAACCGCCTGGACCTTGCAGCCAATCAAACAAAAATGCTAACGCCTGGGGCAATATGCAGGACCTGCGAGACATATTGGAAAACAAAGCAGGATAGTCAAGATCGATCTACGGGTTGCGAGGGCACGCCACAACACCTGATGATGACCGTCATGCCGGATACAATAGCAACAAGTCCGGCCGGGCCGAACACAACACACCAGACTCATTCGAACTGCTTAGTGACATAGCCCGACATAGATCCGCCGCACACCCCCTCTGCTTCACTGATGAAGTAATGGATCACGAATTCCCAGAAGGGTTTAAACCAATAAACATCAAAGCATACGATGGCACAACAAATCCTGGGGTATGGATTGAAGATTTCCTTCTCCACATTCACATGGCCCACGGTGATGATCTACACGCCATCAAGTATCTTCCCCTTAAGCTCAAAGGACCGGCTCAACATTGGCTGAACAGCGTGCCGGTGAACTCCATTGGCAGTTGGGAGAACCGGGAAGATGCGTTCCTTGACAACTTCCAAGGCACTTACGTGCAACCACCCAATGCTGATGACTTAAGTTACATAATCCAACAGCCCGGAGAGTCAGCCAGGAAATTCTGGACTCGGTTCCTAACTAAAAGGAACCAAATTGTCGACTGTCCGGATGCAGAAGCCCTAGCGGGCTTTAAGCATAATATCCGGCACGAGTGGCTCACCCAACACCTCGGCCAAGAGAAGTCGGAGTCCATGGCAGCCCTCACGACACTCATGACCCACTTTTGTGCAGGCGAAGACAGCTGGCTGGCTCGCAGTAACATCACACCAAGAAATCTTGGCACTTCGGATGCCCGAAATAGCAATGGCAAGCCACGACGCAACAGACATAAGCATCGGAACAATGGCGACAACACCGAAGAAATGGCAGTCAATGCCGGATTCAGCGGCTTCAAGTCCGGTCAGCGGAAAAATCCATTTAAAAGAAACAATCCGGGATCATCCAGTCTGGACCGCATACTCGACCGCTCGTGTCAAATTCATGGCACCCCTGATAAACCAGCCAACCACACTAACAGAGAATGTTGGGTGTTTAAACAGGTCGGCAAGTTGAATGCCGAAAACAAGGACAAGGGGCTGCATAGCAAGGACGACGAGGAGCCCTAGCAGCCGAACACAAGGGGACAGAAGAAATTTCCTCCCCAAGTGAAAATGGTAAATATGATCTATAACACTGGAGGTGGTCTTCGGATCTCCAGACAACTTCCTAAGCGAGGAGTTAATCTTCGATATCATCCCCTTCCGTAGTGGCTATCATGCACTACTAGGATGAACCATTTGCTCGATTCAATGTGGTACCACACTACTCATACCTCAAGCTCAAGATGCCAGGACCTCGCGGGATTATAACAGTCAATGGAAACACGGACCGCTCTCTCTGTACGGAGGAGCACACTGCGGCCCTCGCAGCTGAAGTACAAAGCAGCCTTCTTCATCAGACCGCCAACTCGGTGATAAAAACCCTGGACACCGTCAAGCGAGCCCGGAGTACTCTACAACAGGATTGACCAGCACGCCAAGATCTCGACTAGCAATTCGGCCTCCATCCTAGTCCCAGTCAAGCGGCGAAATTTGTGCCGCGCGTACATAATTACGCACTCAAAATACCATGGGCTTAGGCGGAGGCACGACGGCGATGCGGTCCACAGTGCGGCCCAACCGTCACGAGACCCGCATACCTTTATCATCTTCTTTTTTTCAGGACCCTACTTTCAGGAAACCCCCTCAGAGAACCGGATTATTGGACTCATCATAGGAAGGAAAAACCAAGGAGGCAGGAGGCTTTGCGTCCAAGGGAATACCCAGGTGGTCTCTGTTAATGATCATTATACCTGTTTTACATACCCACATGCAGCCTGCCCTTGGATAGGACATGTCAAATAGTCCTATTTTTTCTTATTGCATTACTTGTACACATACGCTTTGACGTATTATTTAAATAACAATGGGAAACAATATACAACATCAGCTTATTATTATTCTCTTTATATTTTCCCTTGACTGCTTATTTAATACAAATTGCACCGGTACACTTTGGTATGTTAAGTTCTCCAGGGGCATCATTGTACCCCATAACACGGCAAGAAAAGTCCGAACACTTTCGATAGTGCGGCACCCTGAACTTATAGCATTATATGCATCAGCTCCGAATCATGTCTTGGGTCAATAGTTGGGTTTGCCCGGCTCCCTTGTTTTCGTGCCTTACGTTCCGCTATATTGGCTAAGGTAGCGCAGGGAGAACTACTGCGATTGTGTCCCGGTTCTTCCAGACGAGCACCTCAGTAGAGAAAGCCGAAAATTGACTGTCATGATGCGGCGAGAGCTGGTCACTATTCGAGAGGTCTTAAATCCTTAAAGATTTTTTCCGCTTCAGGCCAGGAATCGGCCTTGTCGGGTTTAGGCGTGTATTGCGCCCCGAGTTCGGCCTTCCGAATACTAGGGGCTTCACCGAAATTTAAAGTTGTAGACTTCTATGGTTAAGTGAGAGTGATAAAGCCGCATAGTCTGATTGCCTTGTTCGCTGCGCTAAACACCTCCTTCAAGGACCAAAAAATTGGGTAAAGAGTGTTTGGGTTTACCACGAACACCCCAGTACTATTTACACGGGGGCGGAAGCCGACGACTAGCCAACTTTAACAATTTTATAAACAGCCGCACAGAAGGTAATATTTTAAATCAAAAGGTGTTATATAGCGCACACGAACTCATTTTCATATTACAGGATGACATGACTACATTCATTCAAATATTACATCCCTGGCACATTCCTCTGCCACAAGGTGGGCGCCTTCCGTAACACCATCATAGTACTTCTCGAGGTGGCGATGCGCCTTGCCCTCCGGAGGTCCCTCCGTCACCAGCTTCTTTGCATCCATCTTCGCCCAGTGCACTTTCGCACGGGTGCGAAGGCTCGGCGGGCACCTTCAATACAGACGGACCGCTTAATAACTTCTAGCCGCGGACAGGTATTCACCATCCACTTTATCAGGCCGAAGTAGCTATTGGGCAGGGGCTCGCCAGGCCACAGCCGGACTATAAAGTCCCTCATGGCCAATTCGGCCGCCTTGTGGAGTTTGACCAATTATTTTAGTTGGTCACCCAAGGGCATCGGATGTTCGGCCTCAGCATACTGGGAGCAGACAATTTATCCATTGAGCTCCCTTCTCTGGCACGGTAGAACTCCGTGGCATCCGATATGCTGCATGGCAGATCTGCGAATGCCCCTGGAGAGCTCCGAATTCGGGTAAGTAAAAGAAAAGTCTACTTCACATGCTTGCTTTGCATAATGAATACCTTACCCGCCGCTATCTTCTTGGTTGCCTGAATATCCTGGAGGGCCTTTTGGGCCTCGGCCTTGGTGTCTCGCGCACTCTGGAGGGCCTTCGTAAGCTCAGACACTTGCGTCTTGAAGTCACACTCCAAGGACTCGAATTTTTTGTCGAAGTCCTGGAGCTCTTGTTGTACCTCGCTAACCCGAGCCTCTCGTTTCTCATGCTCGATGTGCTCCTTGGCCGCCTTGTTTCGGCCTTAGACAACGCTTTCTTCAGGGCCGCCACTTCAGTCGTGGCCCCTGTTAAAATTCATGATGCTTCTGTTAGCACCAATGATTTTTTTTCTTTATATGACACGTGGACGGGGTATCACTTACTTTTGTTCTCCTCGAGTTGCCTCTTCACGAGGCCGAGCTCTTCTTCGGCCCACCCCAGGTCCCGCTTCAGTCCGGCGACCTCTGCAGTGTGGGTGGTAGCGGCCAGTAGCAATGCCTGCTTATTCACGCAGACATTCTCTGTCAGATTCCTGCGGATAACAATTGACCCTCCGTTTGGTTTTTCTTTTCGAACACCAAACAGAGTATCAGGGGCTACTGTCTATCAGGTGATATTTTCTTACACTTTTGTTACTTACCTCAAAGCCTGTTAGGAGGCTGGCGCAGGCTTTGGTCAATCTGCTTTTGGCGGACCGAACCTTCTCAATCACCGTACTCATAAGAGTATGGGGCTCTTCGTCGATGGAAGCGCCGCGAAGCACTTTCAGCAAATTATCCGATGCCTCTGGCTGGAAGAGGTCATCGGCACAGACGGCTCGCCCTCCTTAGCGAGGGGCTGCCTAGTTGAATCCAGAACCATTGGAGGTTCCGGCGCAATATCCGGCTGGGAGCCAGACTTGTTGCGGCTCCCGTCAGCAGAATCCATGGGGATCTTTCCTCCCATGTGCCTGGCGTCTGGGATTTCGCCTTGGGGCGTCTCCAGTATGGTCGCCCCTGTTCTAGTATCCTTTAGGACAACACCTCGGTGTCGTCCGCGGGTCGTGGGGAGGTGGCCATCAGGAGTGAATAGCTATTCATCTCCGATTCACTCAAGGACCCATCCGAAGATGATACCACAAGGTGGGACTTGGCCGGACTGCATATGTGTGCTCGGCATTATAACAAGCAATAAAGCAAAACATACCGAAAGTATCAGTGTCCGGATACTTACGACTTCGCTCGGGGCATGTTCCTAGGCAACCACTCCTCATCGTTGTAGGCGGCTATTGTGGATTGGTCTGGAGGGAGGGTCCTTCCCTTCTTGGACCCTTCGGCCTCCCCAGATGGGGCGGCCTTCCTTTTCTTCTCCTCCCTAGTCGGGGGAGGAATTTCCTCTTCCTCCTCCTCGTCTTCATTGGAGGAGTGCGCCTCGGCGTCTTCGGACGATGCATCTGATGTAGCCTTGCGCCGGAGACCTTTCCTGGTCCCTGTAGCCTTCTTCTTGGCCTTATTCTCCAGCACCTTGTAAGGCATCGGAACCGGCATCTCCGTCAGGAGCACAGTTGCTAGATCTTCAGGTAGCGGAGCCGGACAGTCGATCTGCTCCGCCGTCGCCACATAGTCCTGTTTGGTCAGCATGGTGGCTTAAAATCCTCCCACAAATGTACTGGTAAAGGCACATCTTGTGGTATTTAGAGAGCTTACCGGCTTAGCGGGGCGCTTTGCGCTGAGTCCGCCGTCCTCGGAAGTGGGAGGAGGCACTTCGGCGGCTTTGAACAGCACCTTCCAGACGTCTTTATGCGTCGTGTTGAAGAGCTCTCGAAGCGTATGGTGTTAGGCCGAATCAAACTCCCACATATTGAACGCCCGTCTTTGACACGGGAGGATCCGGCAGAAGAGCATGACCTGGACCACGTTGACAAGCTTGATCTTCTTGTCTATCATGTTTTTTATGCAGTTCTGTAGTCCGGTCAGCTCCGCAGGTACACCCCAGGCCAAGCCCTTCTTTCCCCAGGAGGTGAGCCGCATGGAGATGCCGAATCGAAATTCGGGGGGCCGCTGCCTAGTTGGCGTCGCTCGGCTAGGTGATGTAGAACCACCCCGATTGCCACCCCTTCATGGTCTCCACGTAGGAGCCTTCAAGCCTGGTAATGTTGGGCATCTTTCCCACCATGGCGCCTCCGCACTTCGCTTGCTGGCCGCCCACTATCTTCGGCTTCACGTTGAAGATCTTTAGCCATAGGCCAAAGTGGGGCTTGATGCGGAGGAAGGCCTCCCACACGACGATAAAACGCCGAGATGTTGAGGACGAAATTTAGGGCCAGATCATGAAAATCTAACCCATAGTAAAACATGAGCCCGCAAACAAATGGGTGAAGTGGAAAACCCTGTCCGCGGACGAAATGAGAGAGGAACACTACTCTTTCCCGAGGTTTTGGAGTGGGGATGATCTGCCCCTCCGCCAGAAGCCTGTGCGCGATGTTTGCGGCCAGGTATCCGGCCTCCCGAAGCTTCATTATGTCCTCCTCCATAACGGAGGAGGCCATCCACTTGCCTCCCACTCCGGACATGTTGTGAATGGCTTTACGGAGAAGGTGAGAACTTGGGCGCTGGAGCTCGAGGATGAGAGAATGGATGAGTAAAGGAGGAAGAAGGCATGGGTGAAAACAAGGAATCCCTATCTCTTTATAGAGGCGGTAGAAACTGTGCGCCTCCCCACTTGCCTGTTAAAATCGCTTATTTTCCAAGCGCCGCGATTGATGGCACGATTGGGTTACCCATACCCGTATTGATGAGAATCCCGCAATAAGGGGACACGATCTCTGCTTCGACAAGATGTGCCAAGGAAACCGCCTCGCAATATGTGCACTAGCTGGTTGTGAAAAATGGTTCGAATAATGACCAGGCTGTGGCATGATGCCATGCTATGAAAATTTGTCAGCAGATTAGATTTGTGGAATATTGTTCTCTATGATGGTATGTGAAATTTGTTTTGTAGAGCCGGACACGATCCTCGTGTTCAAAATCTTCTATGGAGTATTCGGAGATGGAAGCCGCCTTGCAATGTCGAAGACAATCTGCGCGCGGGACTCATCGTCATGGAAGCTTGGTTCAGGGGCTACTGAGGGAGTCCTGGATTAGGGGGTATTCGGACAGCTGGACTATATACTTTGGCCGGACTATTGGACTATGAAGACACAAGATTAAAGACTTCGTCCCGTGTCCGGATGGGACTCTCCTTTCCGTGGAAGGCAAGCTTGGCGATTCGGATATGTAGAGCTCCTTCTTCGTAACCGACTCTGTGTAACCCTAGCGCCCTTCGGTGTCTATATAAACCGGAGGGTTTAGTCTGTAGGACGAGAACAATCATAATCATAGGCTAGCTTCTAAGGTTTCGCCTCTACGATCTCGTGGTAGATCAACTCTTGTAATACTCATATCATCAAGATCAATCAAGCAGGAAGTAGGGTATTACCTCCATCGAGAGCGACCGAACCTGGGTAAGCATCGTGTCCCCAGCCTCATGTTACCATTATCCTTAGATGCACAGTTCGGGACCCCCTACCAAAGATCCGCCGGTTTTGACACCAACACCTTTGTCTTCAGGCGATCAATGGGTTGAGTACATTCCACATCACCTCTCTGGACTATTTATGTGTGTTGCTGGTTCGGCAGGAAGACATCAAAAGATGTGTACCACGGTATGGTCATTGAGGACACACCTGCACTTGATAGATAACTTGTACTTGATCAAGTAGGTCCAACAAGAATCAATGTCATTCCTGCGCCGAAATTGATAGTGTTGTGCTACTCGTCTAACAAATACTCCGAACTTGTTATTGGATCCACACTCGTTCAGGTACAACAGCCGCCTTCTACCTCTCCTTCTACAAATTAAAATTATTTCTAATTTTGTAGATGTTTGTTCGTCTATCATTCAGAAAATGATTCCGACAAGCCTGACCGTGAAACTGCGCACAGTGAAGGTCTTGGCACTAGAATCTATCGTCCCCAACCTGGAGCAAGTTGTCACTTTCCTGAGATGCTTTCCGTGCCTGGAGAAGCTATATATCGAGGTGATGCTCCTTTCCTGTTAAATGTTAACCATAAGGGAGTTCAATTTGTGAAACCTTTTTCCAAGTTTACAATGACAATGTACTATGATTTCTGAAGGATTCTTCTGGAGGATTTCAATACATACATGTCTCCTTTTCCAAGTTTACAATGACAATGCTTGATCCATATGGTTACAATCCATATGCATTTCTCCTTTGGATTCATCTGTACTAGTTTTCTTAGGGAAATTTTCATCCATTCCAACATCTTGTGAAGATCAAAGATGGCATGTTAATGCCCATGTTAATCATGTCAGATCGAAGATGACATGTTTGTGCATTTTACAAATCCTCCAAACCAAATAGGTCGGTAGTAGTGTTCAGAACTGCATCTAGGCACTAACACGTTTTCTTCTTTGCAGATAAGATTAGGCCCAGTGGTGGATAATGTGATACAATATAACAATCACGTTGAATGCCTAGATCTACATCTCTCAGAAATTACTTTGAACTCCTACCGAGGGACCTTACCGGAGATTATATTCATCAGGTTCTTTGTTGCCAGAGCAATGGTGCTGAAGGTAATGAGGTTTGCCCTACATTTATTTCAGAAAAATGAATGGTTTGTTGATCAACGCTGGCGCCCGCGGAAGAATGGAATAGGCTCCAAAAATGCTAATTTCATTTTGGAACTTCAGATGACAGAGTAATCGGAACTCATTGTGTCAACCCCATACATGACTTCTCAGTGGCTGACCCCTTTGCAAAAGTTCTGAGGTTTTGAAACCAGACTTAGAAGTGGTAATATTAGTTTGAACCTCTCTGATATCCATATTCACCGGATCAGCACCGGCGTTTGCAGCTGATGAGCTGAATTTCATTTCTAATATTAGTTTGAACCTTGTAACCTTTGAATTTGAGCCATATAACTCTGGAATTTGAACCTTGTAATATTTCAAGCCTTTGTGGTACAATCATTGAAATGGCATCGTATGAGAGTCGTATATTGGTAGCACTATTTTGAACTTAACATGTAATGGTCCTAGATTTGATTTTATTAACCATTCTCGAATCTGTTTACCTTGTCGATCTCACAGCACACGATCTGAATAGCTGACTCGACTGCGATCTTGGACATTATTGCACACAGTTGATTTCTTCCACCGTGTGCCCTGTAGAGAGCAGATTTAATTATCGCACTTGAGTGTCCATCATCACCCTTCTGTGTAACTTTGACCTCATCATCCACGGGTAAACTTACGACTGAAGTCATTCCACACACTTCATTTTTACAAAGCTTTTTGCCAACAAACGCCCACGATTTTTCCCTCTTCTAGCCGACGCGTGGAAAACCAAGCCGGGCGAGAAGCTTGCGTGGTAGCGCGGGAACAGGCTCATGGACAATACATTTGCCGCCTCTTCAACCCCACATATGGTCAAACTGCGGTGCGGTGTTGTCAAGCATGCACTAGAATCCTCACTGCAGTGCGGTGTTGTCAAGCGTGCACTGGAATCCTCCGCTATGAACGTCGTGACAAGACATGATAATTATAGGTCGGCCGGCCCCCATTTGTTACAGAGGCTATTTAACCCTTGTGTCTCTTCAACCTTTCAATCGCGCCCACCATTGCAAAAAGCACACCCACCACGACAAATTCTTAGAGAGTATCCTGCGTGGCTCCAATGGCGCTCCGAGCGGGTGCCGACGACGAGCAGCAGTTCACCATCCATGCCAAGGTGGACACCCACCGAAGGTTCGAGGAGCTCTCGGTGGTGTACACCAACCACCTGGTCTGGGTGGAGCACTCCATCCGCGTCATGGAGTTGTTGCTTGTCGACGAGAAGAACAAGGTGGTCGGGTTCGACATCAAGGACACCCGTGCTCGTGTGAGGTCTCGTCCCAAGGTCGTCATTGCCCAGATGTGCATGGGCCACCATGTCCTCGTCTACCACTATTGCCTGGCCACAAGGCCTTGCGAGCATTTCGCCAGGTTTTTCAACCGCCCCCACTACATGTTCGCTACGATCGACATCACCAACGATGTCAAGGTTCTCAAGAATCCGGGCATCGCCTGCCAGAATCTTGTCAACATCCCGGGACAATACAAGATCTAGGGTAGCAAGGAGCATGAGAAGACTCACTGGTTCACCTCGCCGAGGCCATCATCGACCCCTACTACAGAGACATGAAGGATTCCTGCAACAACGACAAGCGTGCCTGGCACTCGGCCTGGATGGAGAAACTCGTCAAAGCTCATGTCGTGTACGCGGCCAAGGAGGCATACACGTGCTACGACATGTACAGGTGGATCATTGACATGAGGAAGTGCCTCCTTCCCCAAAACGGCTAGGGATCTAGCCGGAAGCAGAGCAATGGCAAGCGTCGTCGCAACAAGAAGTAGATGATTAGATCCTCGTTCCTCCTAGTTTAGAATGCATGTAGTTGCTTACTTTGGTGTGTGAATATGTTATCTCTGTAGTCACTTGTCTAATTGTATGCTTAATTTGGTTATGCAATGCTGTATTTTTAAGTATATATGTTGATGTTATGTAGACAGAGCAAATCACATTGCACACAGACTAAACAAGGGAACCCATCGGTGATGATTTCATCAATCACTAACAATTGTATACCAGCAATCGTTTGCTCACAACACACACGGCTTGTTAACAGGAATCGCCTGTGTTGTTATTGGTCTTCCCACATATTTCTAATTACAAACCTATTTGCCGCGTATCACACACATCTGGTTATATTGATCCATTTCTGTTCTCTTGTCTCAACACAAACATTTCATCCGAGTGAACCGCATGCTATATATCGCACACACCTTCATCTGGCTGACCATTTCTTTTGTGTTGCCTAATCACAAACTGTTCATCCGAGTGAACCGTATGTTGTGTATCGCACACAGCTTCATCTGGCTGCCCATTTCTTTTGTTCCTCCTCATCGCAAATAGTTAATTGAACTGAACCATATGCCCTGCATCCCACACACAACAAAAATCTGAACCGTGTTTGATGCATCCATCATTGCAAAATGTTTTGCACATTTTTGACGGTTCTCTTACACCACTGTTTGCGATTATTGCATCGCACACAGTTTCTCGAAGGGTCTCTGATCATAGTGTCACGTTAGCAGCATCAGTGCCTTTCTAGAGAAGGAGTTTCTCTTGAAAGAAGTGACTGGGAGGAAAGTAGAACTTGATGAGGTAATTGTACCTTCTCTCAATTTGGAAAGTAGCTCATCCGAGAAATCCATTCTGTCGGATCTAGGGTTCCGGCAGACCCTTGAGGTTCGAACACTGGGGTGCGCACGGAGGTTTCGCCTTCTACCTACCTGTTCCTCGATGAATCGATAGGATCTAAACTACGAGAAGAACAACACAAGAGACACAGGATTTATACTGGTTCAGGCCACCATTGTGGTGTAATACCCTACTCCAGTGTGCGGTGTGGTGGATTGCCTCTTGGGCTAATGATGAACAATACAGGGAAGAACAGCCTCGCGAGGGTCTGTTCTTGTGGTCTCTCTCTTTGGCCGGATGGATCTCTCCTCCCCTATCCTGTGGGTGGCTAGTCCTATTTATAGGCGAAGGCTCTGGGCCTCTTCCCAAATATTGAGTAGGAAGGGCGCCAACAATTGGCCAATTTGAAGGGGAACATCTAGTACACTTATCCTGACTAAAGTTGGTCCTCGCCTGTCAAAGGCTCTGGTGGTGACACCGACTTGGGCTCCACGGTGACCTTCATCCTTCCGTTGGACTGGTCTTGGTCTTGTTGCACCGAAATGGATGCCTTTGCTTGATACTCTCGCCTGCGCTTGCTCCCCTTGCACCAAAGAGGAAAGAAGGACACTGCGCGGGCTGGCGCCCGGCTGGCGCCCTTGGTCGTCATGGCTTGCGTCATGGGCACCTCGCGAGGTACCCCGCCTTGAACTCTCCGCCTCCTTGTGAACTAGCCTGACGAGGCCGTGCCTGAGGAAGTTCCTTGTCGTCCGCCCCGCAAGGCTTGGCCCCTCGCAAGGGTCTTGAGCTTGCTTTGATGAAGATGGGCCATGCTGGGCCCCCTTTGAGCCACGCCGCAGGCTGCAGGCAGGCAAGTCTGGGGACCCCCATTCCCAGAACGCCGACAGTAGCCCCCGGGCCCAAGGCGCGCCCAGACTTGGCCAAGCAGAGAAGAGAAAGGGCAAGTGCGAAGCGTCGTGGGCCCTAACAGCCTGCGGCCTTGGGCGCCGTGTGGCGGTCGATTGGACGTGGGCGGCTCCACTTCCCCACGACGCCTCGGCAACCACATGGACTCGCCAAGTCCCTGCATGCAAAAACAGGTCATAATTACCTGTGGTCGCGGAGGCCGACGGTTGGCCTCCTCTGGCTTTAAGTACGGCACGCCGCGTGCCCTTCCAGTTCATCCCCTCTTGCTTCTTCTTATTCCTCATGGCCCCGCCAAGGAGGCTCTCGGCCGCAAAGAAGGGAAAAGCTTGCCAGGCCGAGCCTGTCTCTCCCCTGCCAAAGCGCGGTCGCGGCCGCCCTTGCAAGCACCCCGTGGCCTCCATGGTGGTTCCCCGCGTCAGCGGAGGTGACTTACCGCGTGGCACCGGGCGGTCGACCGCGGCCGGGGGGTGCATTTCGGCCGTGCGGCCCCCGAGGCCGCGCTCTCGCACTGCGGAGGTGCTGCCGGAGTTTGTTGTGTGGGCAGCGGAGCCGGCCAGCGCCCGGCTTCAGCTCCCTTGCTTCCTCCTAGGTGAGCTCCCGGCTGGCGCCCTGGGTGGCCTCTGGCTCCAGGCAGACGGTTGCTGCAGCCGAGCCTCGTGGGCTTCGCTGGAGGTCTTCACATCCGGGAGCCTGGCCCTGACCCGCGGCTGGCAGACGTTTGCCCGCGCGCGAGGCCTGAGCCGCCGGTGCACCCTGCACTTCAAGTTCGACGGCGACGCCACCCTCTACGTGAGGGTGTTTGGGGAAGATGGTCGCCGCGCTGGGTGCTGCCCTGAAGACGACGGCCACGGCCGGGGACCCAGCCCCGGCGAGGATGGAGAGGGCAGCGAGCGCGCGGCTGGTGGCGTCCAGGATTCCTCAAGCTTCTCTGGTTCCTCTTCGGGTGGCGATTCTTCTAGCAGCGGCCGCGGTCTGCCTCTGCACCGTCGTGCCTGCTTGGAGGGCGGGAGCGGGTCCGCCCGCCGTCGCACCCTAGTGAAGCACGAGAGGGAGACCGCCTGAGCTCCGGAGGCAGCTCGGGCCTGGCGCCTGGCGAGCTTTGCCTGATTTGTTCCCCCTTCTCCTTTCTCCTGCGCAAAAAGACAACTATGTGGGGAGGGCCATGGGGGCATGTTTGTGTTACCGTTGTCAATCATCGAAATGTTTCCGTAGTTCTGGTATTATCCCTTCTTGCTGAACACCTGCGCGTAGGTAATCTCCAGCCTTGGCCATGGGGCGACCGACCCGGGTCATGTATTCATGTCACGGTGCCCGTGAGGCACGGACTGGAGGAACGCTCCTGTTAGTGAGCCCGGGTCGTGATGTCTTGACCGAAAGGATCGAAACACTCGCGAGAGAAATCAGGGTCGGAGGGCGAAAAATCAAAGAGCCAAAAGTCAAAAGACAGCGATAGTTTCAATAAAACTTCAAATGAGAATGAACCAGCCAACTACAGAAAGCAAATGAAAAAGCCGCGTCCGGCACCTAGTCTAGTCTTTGACGTCTTCTCACCAGCGCAGAGCTAAGTTCTGCCACTGGGCATGGGAGGGAGCCCCAGGGCCTGAGGCTGGCGCTCCTGAGACTCTGGGGCGTGTACAGCCCCAACTCATTATTACGTGAGAGTGTCACAGGCAGCGAGCTTCACAGGCGTTGCCCTTCTTCACAGGCTCCGGGCCTTTCTTCAGGGAAGCAAGCTTCACGGGCATTGGCCCTCTTCACAGGCTCCGGGCCTTTCCCAAAAACGTGATAGCTTCACAGGCGTTCGCCCTCTTCACTGGCTCCGGGCCCTTTCCAAAAAAGATGGCCTTCACAGGCGTTCACCATCTTCACAGGCTCCGGGCCTTTTCAAAAAAGATGGTCTTCACAGGCGTTCGCCTTCTTCAC